>NC_057807.1:530675179-530975179 GCF_018294505.1 Triticum aestivum
GGGTCGGGGGCGAGCGCCGGGGTCGGGGGCGAGCGTCGGGGTCGGGGCGAGGGCCGGGTCGGGGGCGAGCGCCGGGGCGCAGCGGTGCGACGGGGGAAGAGAGAGTGGGGATTTTGGGGGAAAAGAGGCGGGATGAAGCAGAGAGAGGGAGGATTTTGGGTTAAGTGGACGTAGCAGCAGCTCGTTTATACCAAACGCGCTACTACTAAAATAGGTAGCTATAGCGGTTTTTAAGGAAAATGCTACGGCTACCTTGACTAGCTGTAGCTCTTTTTCACTAAACCGCTACTACTATAACCAATTTTCCTTTTTCCTTTCCTTTATTTTTCTCACTTTTTTTCCCGAGAGCAGTGAATGAAGGGAAGGCGATATATATTGCATCATTTGACAGTTAAATATGTATACAAAATAGGAACATATATATTACATCATTGGACCCATGCATAATAATGGCTAAGTGTGTATACAAAATAGGAACATATATATTACATCATTGGACCCATGCATAATAATGGCTAAGTGTGTATACAAAATAGGAACATATATATATATATATATATACATATATATACATATATATATATATATTACATCATTTGACCGATAACATACGGTTCCTCAGCGTTGACGTTTTCGTTTTTGAGTCAGCTTCTTTCCCTTCTTGTTCGTTGAAGAATAATTGAGCCCCTCATTGTGACTTTGCCTTTTCCATGGAGTACGATTTTTCTTAGGTAATGTAGTATTGATTCTTCTTTTAACGTATACTTCATCATCATCGTCATCTTCCCTCATTGGGTTGCCGTACTGATCATAGTCTTCCTCGTTGGCGACTCCATCCATTCCAATGATGTTCCTTTTGCCTCTCCTCACGACAACACAGCTGGGATTGCGCGGGTCGGTTATGAAGAAGCATTGTGTCACGTGCTTAGCATGTACCCATGGCTCGTTTTTTGTGATAGCGTTCACGGTAGCGCTCTTGGCGTCGGGTATAGTCATGGTAGTGAAAATCCGGCTTTCTCTTTCGACATTCTTAGCCCATCTGACACGGAACATCGTCGTGTTGTGCAGTCCAGAGTAGTCAAGCTCCCAGATCTCCTCGACCCTTTCATAAAATCGTTTAGTTGCATCGTTGTCGCTACCGGTCATGCATTCCATCGTCACCCCTGAGTTCTGATCATCACTGTCCATATCTTTGGCCTCCATGTAGAACGTGTATCCGTTGATATCATATGCCTGATAGGTTACGAGGTTGGGCGAGGGGCCATGTGCTAAGGCGTATATGAGCAATCCATCCTTAGAGCCCTCCTTCGAGGGATTAGCAATAATATGCTCTTTGAACCAATGCAGGAAAGTGGAGTTGTTCTCTCTAGTAACTTCGGCGTCCGTCCTGCATACCCCCCTGTCACGATACTTCTTTGCGATAATTTCTTTGTGCAGTGCCACGGAAGGATCTACCTCGTCTAGGTGTTGTAGCACTACCAAGTTTGCTATGTCAAAGTCGCTGCGTCGATCTGAGTATGCCACATGGAGTTCCTTGCGACCGTTGTAGTGACCTTCTCCTTCGAGCCTCCCATCGTGATTGTTAACGGGAAAACCAACACTAACACCAGGCGGCTGGTCTGCGCCATATAGAAAATTCTCGCAGAAAGAGATGCACTCTTGTGTCACATAGCCCTAGACGATGCTTCCATCCGGACGGGACATGTTACGAACGAATCCTTTGATGATCCCATTCATCCTCTCAAATGCATCATGTTGTGCAGGAATGACGGCCCCAGGTCTATTATGTCATCCACAATATGGACACATAGATGCACCATCACGTCAAAGAACGCGGGCGGGAAGTACATCTCAAGCTCATTCAGTATCACAACGATCTCTTCCTGTAACCTACGGAGCTGCTTCACACTAATCGACTTTCGAGAGATGACGTCGAAAAAGTTGTAGAGACCAATAAGCGTGTCACAGACGTGTTTGTCCATTATCCCTCTAAGGGCAACAGGTAGTATCTGCGTCATCATCACATGACAGTCATGGGACTTCATCCCGCTGAACCTTTTCTTGTCCGTGTCTAGATATCTGCTTATCTTGCCACAATAAACGGAACTAACTTTGACTCCGATAAGGCACTTAAAGAATAGATCGATCTCAGCCTGACTTAAGGTGAAGCAAGAAGGGGGCAATAATCCTCTTTCTTTATTTTCTTGCCCTTCTTCTCCCGTGCCTCTACCTCCGTCTCTGTCTTGTCTGACATTTTACGGGGCGGCATGTGCAGATCTTCCCTGATTTTCAAATCTTGCAAGTCTTTTCTTGCCTTCGGCCCATCCTTGGTCTTATCCGGCATGTTCATCAGTGTTGCAAGCAAGCTCTCAAGGACATTCTTACATATATGCATTTGATCAAGGCAATGAGGTGTATCGAGTTTGTGCCAGTACTCCAAGTCCCAGAACACAGACCTCGTCTTCCATACCTTTAGCAGCGGCTCCAGCGCCTTTCTCATCGTCTTTCCTGGCGTGGGGCACTCCTTCCAGTTTTTCAACAGCTCATCGATTTCGGCACCGCTCCGCTTACGTAGAGGTCCTCGATGCTCAGCTTGACCATTGAATAGATCACCACGATTTCTCCACGGGTCGTCATGTTCGCGCAATCTTCGATGCCCCATGTACACGATTTTCCCAGACCCGCCATCTTTCCTTGATGTTAGCTGCTGAGACATCATATCATCCATGCACCGCGTGCATCCGCAATATCTGTGACACTCCAAAATTTTTTATTTGGTTTTTATCAAAAACTTTGTGGTTTTGAGGAGAGACCTTTTTAAAAATTTTCTTTTTCAGAAAAACCTTCCTCTTAAAAACCTCCTTTTGCCTTGGCAAGGATTTTATTTCTTTCAAACTTTGGTGGTTGATCTTTTGCAAACTTCTTCTCTGTTAGTTCCCTCTAAAATTTATTTTTTGGGAGTTTTAATTTGTTTTATTTTTTAAGTGAAGCTCTATGAAAATTTGGGATTTTTCTTATCTTTGAAGCCACCCTTGGCTTTGTATTTTTGCCCATGAGATAAAACCCCTCCAAAACCTCCCCTCCCCCTTGTGATCAACCTAAGTTCTCTGTCCCAACTAATCCAAACTGGTTTTGGATTTTATTCTAATTATTTTTCCCCCTCAAATCAATTCTGAAAATTATTTGGAGCCTGAGGGATTTTCAAAGCAAGTACACTTTTTCATTTGAGTTTTGACCTCAAACCAATTCTCCTGGATTGTCCTTTGAACCCACAACCCAGAACCATCTTGATCCACTCCTCCTCTTTTCAAATTTTTCAAAATACAGTCTCTGCAAGTTTGGACCAGATTTGCCAAATTTGGTGAAATTCATATCCACACTGCTCCAAAAATTCCACCAAAAATCATGCAGCATACTTGAGCAAGGAGAAGCCACTCCACCAAAAATCAGCTCAAGGAAAAATCACCAGAGGCCAATTTCATTCGGTCGAACACCTTGTGGGCACTGTTACTGTTCAAAGTTCAGAAAATTCAGTTTCAGTGTCATCTTCCGTCCTTCAGTTTCAGTCACGCGGCCACAGTGCCCTTGGCACGTTCCTCGCCGCCTCTTCCTCTTGTCCGAAGCTTCACACGCGTGCGTGGAGCCTTCCTGGCGTCGGTAGCGCGCTGGCCCGCCCTCGCCGGCGTCTTCTGCGGCGTCAGGACCTCCCGTGGCGGCCGACAGGAGGCACACCACGGCAGAACGCCGTTCCGCGCCGCCCATCGCTCCCTGGCTCTCCGCGTGGCCTCATGCACGCCAGCGCACGCCCGTAGCACAGCCACCGTGGCCGGCAAGCACGAAACGCGCTCTCCGCCGCCGACGGGCCCGCGCCATCCCCGTTCCGTCGAGCTCGCCCTTAACACCCAAACCCCGGCCAGTTTAACACCAAAACGGACCCATTGAACCTCCGTGATGACGCTCGACCCCCTAACCACCCCGACCGAGCACTGCGCCACCGTAATCACTCGCCGGTGATCCTCGTTCACGGCAACCGCCTCGGAGCACCTATATAAAGGGGTCCCGAGCTCACTCTCGTGCACGCAGCACCTCCACTACTCACCAACACCCCGCCAGGCCACTAGGGGGACCTCGAGGAGGTCTCCTCCCCCAGCTCCGGCCGCCTCGCCCCGCCTCGGCCTCCAGCCCGATTCGTTCTGGTGAGGCCATCTCCGGCGCTCAAACCCCGTTCGTTACCCTCTCTAGCTGCCAGGAGCATAACCCCCTCTTCAATTTAACCTTTGCAGCCCTCTCCGACGAGCCCCTCGACCACCCGAGCCGCCGTCCGCCGGAGCAAAGCTCGCCGTCGACATGGTGCTCGCCGACCGACTCCACCACCATCAACTGACGCGGAAGGGTGCCCTGAGCACGGAGGTACTCTCCGATCTCTCTGCCTCGCCGTGGATCGCCGCCGGCGACCACCGCGGCTCTCGGGCGCCGGCGAACTCTGCCGCCCCGTTTGAACATTTGAACCTGATGGGTGGGACCCCACCGTCAGCCTCTCTGCTCTCTCTTTCGAATCGTTTTCTGGAAGCGCCTTCGGGCAGAATGCGTTTTCTCTTTGGGCTGGCGTAGTCGCTACCGAAGCGTTTTCTGTTTTTATAAACTAGCCCCTAGAAATCTTCGGTTTCTTTACAGATAAGTCCCTGGACAAAAACCCTTATAACTTTTAATCAGAAAAGTATTTTTGATTGATTCTTTTTCTGTTCTCTTTAAAATTTTGTCTAGTTTTTTATCAGATTTATTTGAAAAATATTTGGTTTACCTTCTGTGCACTCCTTGGTATTTACGTTAGCGCATATATTTTCTTTAAACCGTAGATACCGAAGGAGGTGACGGAGCCGCGAACTTCACCGAGCTAGGCTCCGACTACTCTGAACCAGGCAAGCATGTTTGAACTTTTGATATGATGAGTGTCTTGGCATGTTTTGCATTTAGTTAGTTTCATGGCATGTTGGTGAGCATACCGATGAACGTTATTTTATGTGATAATGAGGTAAGTGAGTTCGATGATCCATACGTGGATGAATGTGAATATGAATGGCCATGTGTTGGCATGAGGATGGGTACGATGGCAGTGTTGTAGCATGCCAGTCTTACGCCAGACTATGTGACTTCAGTGTCAAACCATATCGGTCCAGTACCTATCATTTCCTTCCTTGTACTACCACATGTTTTCCGCAAGGAATATGGTTTAGTAAGTTGCAAACCGCTTTCATGGTACACACCAAAGAGGAGAGGCCGTGATGATGGTTCCATGGCCCTGGATTAAAGCCAGTCATCTGGTCAGGGGGCATGGGTGTTTCCGGTTGGGACCGAGAGGGGGGCACCCCTTAGAGCGCGCGTATATAAATTTGATCCCATGCTATTCGAGATTGTGATCTCCCCGTCTCAAAAGTTTTTCTTGGACGATGACTAGGGTGATTCCTAGCATCGAGAGGTAGGATGGGTGTGTACCGGTTAGCTGTGTTTTCTTCCGAAATACCGTAAACGGAACTAGTCCTTCGTGACTACGGAAATCCGTTGGCTGTGGGAAAAATTTTGTACAAACTCTGCAGAGTCATATATTCCTCCAAATCATCTATTCCATGTCAAGTTTCGTTCCATCTTATCCTAATCAATTGTCAGCTTTGATGACAGAGACTCCGATGAATCGCATGAGTGCTAAGTCCGGTTGAATGATTATCCCTGTGGATGGACTAACCCGTTTATTCTCATGGATTGAATGTTTATTATGAGTATTATTTACTGGTGAATTTAAAGCCCTTTCCGCGATGTCGCTAAGACGTTCGACTGTGGCATTTCTTTTAAAGCCCTTTCTGCTATGTCGCTCAGACGTCCGACTGTGGCATTTCTTTTAAAGCCCTTTCCGCGATGTCGCTCAGACGTCCGACTGTGGCATTTCTTTTAAAGCCCTTTCTGCGATGTCGCTCAGACGTCCGACCGTGGCATTTCTTTTGAAGCCCTTTATGTGGCGTCGCTTAGACACCCGACTGTGGTATTTCTTTTAAAGCCCTTTATGTGGCGTCGCTCAGACGCCCGACTGTGGTATTTCTTCTAAAGCCCTTTATGTGGTGTCGCTAAGATGCCCGACTGTGGCATCATTTCCTTATTTTTATTTGTTCACCTTTCGAGGCGTCGCTTCAGACACCCGATCGGTCCTTATTGATGTTCTGTGGGATTTCAGGCGGACTACCGCCGTTTCCCTTTTTACTTACCCGTTATGCCAATTTTATTTATTGTGCATTAAGGAATTAATCATGTTGCATCCATGCACACATTTGTTATATCTTACGTCCGAACTGTCTTGCGAGTACTTTCAAAGTACTCACTGGCTTGTTGATTTGGCCAGATGCTGGCGAAGGCGATCTCATGGATGAAGAGTTCGATAGCGAGTCCGACACTTAGAGGAGTCCCAGTCAGTCTCGTGCGACCCTGGATTTGGTCACTGTTTTATATCCGCTTCCGCTACCAAATAAATTTATCGAGACTCACCTCGACGTTCGATGAAATGATATTCTTAGAGTCTTGTATTTCCCTTCCCGCTGTGTTTTTCCACCACCAACCTATCCATGAGTCAGTAGTATGTCTCCACACCACTGTGTCCTGTCCGCCATTATGTATGATTATTGGCGTGCTTGTAATAATTTGGTTGAGCGACCGCAGTTCAACCCTGTAATATATTTTATGCTACTGGCTTATTGTATCAAGAAATTGTCTACCAGTGAGGAGGATTTCTCTCATACTGGACTCAAAAGACTGGTTTATCAATAAATATTTTTATTGGAAAACCGGTCGTGACAAGCTTGGTACCAGAGCCAGGCTGACTGTAGGAAGCCACTAGGTGCGATCGCTAATTAGTTATCAGCATGACAGAGCTATTTTATGTTTTTGCAATTGTAGTCATTTTCTGTCAGTCAGCATAAATTTATGATCTGACCCTGCAGAATTTTTGCCTACTTTTGTAGATGGCCGACAACAGCTGCGAGTCTCAGACCTTCGCCAACGTGCCCGATGGGTTCGTCAAGCTGCTTTCTTTCATCGTTCAGGTCGCGATGGGGCCATCCGTGCGCCCAGTCTTCACACTCTGCCAGCATCGAGTCAACGACAGTCTGACCATGCACCAGGCCGCGGTGCAGTTCAGGGGAGGGCGTGGTGAGTTACGCCGCTTCCGGTTCGTGGGAAGAGCCATGCCTACGGAGAGGCATGCTATGCAGATGGCAGCCCGCGAGGCGATAGCTCGTCTCAGGGATGTCCTTCCCGTGATGAAGACTCGTCGTTACCGTTATCTTCCGTGCCATGTGCCTTACAGCTGTCACTACGCATACTCCTGCCCCAGAGGAGAACGAGACGAGGCTTTTGAGATGCTCATTGAGTATCTCCGGGCCCTGGAGGCAGCCTTCGACAACCTGGTGGACGACTTCGTAGCTACCCGCATGGACTCAGTCCATGGCTGTGCTGCCAACAGGAGGGAGCTCCTACCCATCGCTCCGCCACCGACTTTTGTCTCGTCATCAGCATCTTTTACGCCTACTCGTCGCCTGCCTTCTACCGAAGAATTTAACCAAGTCATTGCACCCACTCCAGCGCGCACTACACCAACCTTCGCGCCCACTCCTGTACATGTTGCTCCGCCCCTAGCAACCGCTCTGTCCGCTCTGCGCAACACTACACGTATGGAGCCCATTAGCGAGGAGGAAGTCGAGTCCCCAACCTCGCTACGCCTCACCCTCGGCAGGGCAAAGGAGGTCGTCAACATCTCTTCCTGAGTACGCTTAGCTGCCATGTATTGTACCACTTTGTAAGATATGTGCATAGGTTGTGAGAAGTAGCCTGTTTGCGCATCATGTAGGATCTGGAGAAGTGCACTAGCCTTAATAACATGTCAGGATTATGTACGCATATCCTGAGTGATGTACTGTATAATTACCGCCCGCGTGTAAGATATGTAATGAGCAGTCCTTCTCTGTGCGCAAGTCAATTTGTTTTTCTTAAGTAAGCTTGGGTATTTAATTATATCTGCCAGCTTTATGCATTTATTGTTTATTTTTGCGACTTTTTCCGCTTTTCTTAAGAGTTTTACAAAAATATTTTTTCCCAGAGTGAAAAATGTCTCGTCCTTGGACACGTTCCATGCCAACTCCACCAAAGGAAATTCATGATACTCAACCCAACAATGAGTTCACTCAGGGACAGTCAAGCCAACAAGGCAGTGAATCGGCACTTTCACAAATGTGCCGCCTTTATGAACAGAGTCAGCAACAACATCGCGAGATGATGAACCAAGTCATCAACATGGGGAATCATCATGGACAGTATCAGCAACATTCCAAGTTATCTGAGCTACAGAAGACACGTCCTCAAACATTTTCTCACACTGACAAGCCTCTTGAAGCCGAGGACTGGCTTCGAGATATGGAGAGGAAATTAATTATTGCAAAGTGTTCAGATCTCGAGAAAGTACTATATGCTCCACACTATCTCACAGGAGCAGCCGCATCGTGGTGGGAGAATTTTCTGCACATGCATCCCAACGAAAATGACATAACCTGGCATGATTTCAAGGAAGGTTTCCGTGGTGCACATATTCCTAAGAGTATTATGAAAATCAAGAAGAGAGAATTCGATGACCTCAAACAAAGGAACATGACAGTGTCAGATTACAACAGTCAATTTACCCTATTATCCCGCTACGCCAATGAGGAGCGTATGACTGAAATCAAGAAGATGGAGAAATTCCTTGACGGTCTGGCGCCCGCGCTTAAATGCCAACTGGTCGTGCACACTTTTCCTGATTTTAAAACGCTGGTGGACAAGGCCATTACTCTGGAAAATGAGAGACGCAGTCTGGAAGATATCCACAAGCGAAAAAGGGACCAGACTAATCACACTCGCAATCACCGAAGCAAGATAGATTTTAAAAAGGGTGGGACACCCAAATTCTCATCCAATGTGTCACGCCCAATCAAGAATTTTCATGCAAGGGACAAGGAATTCACCCATCGCCCCGGCGTTACTTGTTACGCTTGTGGAGAAGAAGGGCATTATGCCAAACAGTGCCCCAAGCCAAGGAACTCAACCCCAAAGCCGAACAACGGCGACAATAATTCAGCGCCCAAGCGAAACAATTTCAATCCCAACAATAACCACATGAAGGGTCATCTGAACCACGTAACCAAAGAGGAGGCACAAAATGCTCCGGATATCGTACTCGGTACGTTTCCTGTCAACACAATACCTGCAATGGTTTTGTTTGATTCTGGAGCTTCTCACTCTTTCATCTCGAAAAGTTTTGCTTTGCAAAATAATTTTTCGATGCTTCCTTTGGAGAAATCCATAATAATCAAGTCCCCCGGGATTCAGCAAGTTTCTCAGAATTACTGTCAGAATGTGGTCATTGAGTTTGAAGGATTGGAGTTTTACGCAAATCTTATTGTATTGGAAAATAAAGGACTGGATGTCATCCTAGGGATGGATTGGCTAACCACCAATAAAGGTTTTATCGACTGTTTCAACAGGACCGTGATTCTCACACACCACCAAGGGAAGACAATAAGAGTATCAGCCAAGGAAGGAAAAAGACCCCGGCAACCGAGATTAAATAAGGTGGACGTTTCTGAGCTAAACAAGGTTCCAGTAGTGTGTGAATTTCCAGATGTATTCCCTGAAGAGCTACCAGGCATGCCACCAGACCGAGAAATAGAATTCCGCATTGAGCTAGCACCAGGAACCACCCCCATATACAAGAAACCATACAGAATGGCACCATCCGAGTTGATCGAATTGAAGATGCAAATAAAGGAATTACTGGAAAAAGGATACATTCGAGCCAGCTCCTCACCTTGGGGATCACCAATTTTATTTGCCAAGAAGAAGGATGGAACGCTGAGATTGTGTATCGACTATCGAGCACTTAACATGGTCACAGTCAAAAACAAATACCCGATGCCAAGGATAAACGATTTGTTTGATCAACTTGCTCAGGCCAAGGTATTCTCAAAAATTGACTTAAGGTCAGGATACCATCAATTGAAGGTACGAACGGAAGATATCCCCAAAACAGCCTTCACCTCCAGATATGGACTGTACGAGTTCACAGTGATGCCATTTGGATTAACTAACGCTCCGGCATATTTTGTTCACCTCATGAACAAAGTATTTATGAAGTTTATGGACAAATTCGTCGTAGTATTCATCAACGATATTCTGGTATACTCCAAAACACCAGAAGAGCACGCAGAACATCTCAGGATTGTACTAGGAGAGCTAAGGAAACACCAATTGTATGCCAAGTTCAGCAAGTGCGAATTTTGGCTAAGACAAGTAGGTTTTCTAGGCCACGTGCTGACTCAAGACGGTATAGCAGTGGACCCAGAGAAAGTCAAGGACGTACTTGACTGGAAGTCACCAGCCAGCGTAACAGACATACGAAGTTTCTTGGGAATGGCAGGATATTACCGCAGATTTATTGAAGGATTTTCCACCATATCCAAGCCTATGACACAGTTACTCAAGAAAGATAAGAAGTTTGAGTGGACAGAAGCCTGCGAGAAAAGTTTCCAAGAGCTAAAGCGGAAATTAACAACAGCACCGGTATTAATTGTACCCGATATACACAAGAATTTTGAAGTATTTTGTGACGCATCCAGAAAGGGTCTCGGATGCGTGTTGATGCAAGAAGGCAAGGTTGTCGCCTACGCTTCAAGGCAACTTCGCAAACACGAGGAAAATTATCCCACTCATGATTTAGAAATGGCAGCAGTTATTCATGCACTCAAGGAATGGAGGCATTTCCTACTTGGGAATCGATGTGAGATATATACGGATCACAAAAGCCTCAAATACATTTTTACGCAGCCAGAACTAAATTTACGGCAACGCCGCTGGTTGGAATTGGTAAAGGATTATGATGTTGGTATCCATTATCATCCAGGGAAAGCAAACGTAGTGGCCGATGCCCTGAGTCGGAACCCCAGCTCCGACGGGAACTATCTGCACAGCTTGAGGCCCGAATTCCATCAAGAATTTGTCAAGCTCAACTTGATAATGGTAGCAGAAGGCACCATATCAAACATGGAAATACAACCACACCTTGTGGAGAAAATTAAAGAGGCTCAGTCCGGTCACCCCAGCATTGAAGGAATTAAAAGGAAGTTGAGTATGGGCAAGGCCTCGGAATTCGTCATAGACAATGAAGGAATATTATGGTACGGAGAAAGGCTATGCGTGCCAAACATAGAAGACCTTAAACAGCAAGTTTTAACTGAGGCACACACCACTCCGTATTCGATCCACCCTGGAGGAACCAAAATGTATAAGGATATTCAGGAAAGATTTTGGTGGCACGGTATGAAGAGGGACATAGCCGCCTTCATTGCATGTTGCGACTCATGTCAACGCATAAAAGCTGAACATCAGAGACCAGCCGGACTACTGCAACCTAACAAAATACCTGAGTGGAAATGGGATGAAATAGGGATGGATTTTATTGTCGGATTACCTCAGTCACGACACGGGAATGATGCCATATGGGTCATCACTGACAGGTTGACCAAAGTGGCACACTTTATTCAAGTGAAGACAACCTACACCACTCAGAGGCTTCCCAGGATTTATCTTTCCCGCATCGTCTGTCTGCACGGTGTCCCGAAGACTATAATTTCTGACAGAGGCACTCAGTTCGTCTCAAGATTTTGGGAGCATTTACAACAGGCTCTGGGAACCCAACTAGCCTTCAGTACCGCATACCATCCACAGACTGATGGACAAACAGAACGCGTAACCAGGTTTTAGAAGACATGCTGAGAGCATGTGTCCTCACCTATGGAACCAGTTGGGAGGACAGCCTGCCATATGCCGAGTTCGCATACAACAACAGTTACCAGGTCAGCCTGCAAATGGCTCCTTTCGAAGCCCTATACGGAAGGAGATGTCGTACCCCGTTAAATTGGTCAGAGACCGGAGACAGCCGCATCTTCGGACCAGATATGCTCAGAGAAGCCGAGGAAAAAGTCAAGCTAATCAGGGACCGACTTAAGACCGCTCAAAGTCGACAGAAAAGTTATTATGATCAGAAACATCGTAGGGTCAGCTTCGAACCCGGTGAATTCGTATACTTGAGAGTATCCCCGATGAGAGGATTGCAACGGTTTAAGATTAAAGGAAAATTAGCACCAAGATTCATTGGACCATTTTGCATAGTGGCACGAAGAGGCACTGTAGCCTACCAGCTAGACTTACCCGAAGACTTGTCCGACATTCACGACGTGTTCCACGTCTCTCAATTAAGGAAGTGCGTAAGCAACCCAGAGAAACAAGTATCCCATGAGAACATTGACGTACAGCCAGACCTCACTTATCGAGAACGTCCCATAAGAATATTAGAGGAGTCTGAAAGGAGGACCCGACAGAAAACCATCAAGTTTTTCAAAGTCCAGTGGAGCAATCACACCGACAGTGAAGCAACTTGGGAAAGCGAGGATTTTCTTCGGACAGAGCATCCACACTTATTTAAGGATCAGCTGAAATCTCGGGGACGAGATTTTTCCTAAGGGGGTAGGTGTTGTGACACTCCAAAATTTTTTATTTGGTTTTTATCAAAAACTTTGTGGTTTTGAGGAGAGACCTTTTTAAAATTTTTCTTTTTTCAGAAAAACCTTCCTCTTAAAAACCTCCTTTTGCCTTGGCAAGGATTTTATTTCTTTCAAACTTTGGTGGTTGATCTTTTGCAAACTTCTTCTCTATTAGTTCCCTCTAAAAATTTATTTTTTGGGAGTTTTAATTTGTTTTATTTTTTAAGTGAAGCTCTATGAAAATTTGGGATTTTTCTTATCTTTGAAGCCACCCTTGGCTTTGTATTTTTGCCCATGAGATAAAACCCCTCCAAAACCTCCCCTCCCCCTTGTGATCAACCTAAGTTCTCTGTCCCAACTAATCCAAACTGGTTTTGGATTTTATTCTAATTATTTTTTCCCCTCAAATCAATTCTGAAAATTATTTGGAGCCTGAGGGATTTTCAAAGCAAGTACACTTTTTCATTTGAGTTTTGACCTCAAACCAATTCTCCTGGATTGTCCTTTGAACCCACAACCCAGAACCATCTTGATCCACTCCTCCTCTTTTCAAATTTTTCAAAATACAGTCTCTGCAAGTTTGGACCAGATTTGCCAAATTTGGTGAAATTCATATCCACACTGCTCCAAAAATTCCACCAAAAATCATGCAGCCTACTTGAGCAAGGAGAAGCCACTCCACCAAAAATCAGCTCAAGGAAAAATCACCAGAGGCCAATTTCATTCGGTCGAACACCTTGTGGGCACTGTTACTGTTCAAAGTTCAGAAAATTCAGTTTCAGCGTCATCTTCCGTCCATCAGTTTCAGTCACGCGGCCACAGTGCCCTTGGCATGTTCCTCGCCGCCTCTTCCTCTTGTCCGAAGCTTCACACGCGTGCGTGGAGCCTTCCTGGCGTCGGTAGCGCGCTGGCCCGCCCTCGCCGGCGTCTTCTGCGGCGTCGAGACCTCCCGTGGTGGCCGACAGGAGGCACACCACGGCAGAACGCCGTTCCGCGCCGCCCATCGCTCCCTGGCTCTCCGCGTGGCCTCATGCACGCCAGCGCACGCCCGTAGCACAGCCACCGTGGCCGGCAAGCACGGAACGCGCTCTCCGCCGCCGACGGGCCCGCGCCATCCCCGTTCCGTCGAGCTCGCCCTTAACACCCAAACCCCGGCCAGTTTAACACCAAAACGGACCCATTGAACCTCCGTGATGACGCTCGACCCCCTAACCACCCCGACCGAGCACTGCGCCACCGTAATCACTCGCCGGTGATCCTCGTTCACGGCAACCGCCTCGGACCGCCTATATAAAGGGGTCCCGAGCTCACTCTCGTGCACGCAACACCTCCACTACTCACCAACACCCCGCCAGGCCACTAGGGGGACCTCGAGGAGGTCTCCTCCCCCAGCTCCGGCCGCCTCGCCCCGCCTCGGCCTCCAGCCCGATTCGTTCTGGTGAGGCCATCTCCGGCGCTCAAACCCCGTTCGTTACCCTCTCTAGCTGCCAGGAGCATAACCCCCTCTTCAATTTAACCTTTGCAGCCCTCTCCGACGAGCCCCTCGACCACCCGAGCCGCCGTCCGCCGGAGCAAAGCTCGCCGTCGACGTGGTGCTCGCCGACTGACTCCACCACCATCAACTGACGCGGAAGGGTGCCCTGAGCACGGAGGTACTCTCCGATCTCTCTGCCTCGCCGTGGATCGCCGCCGGCGACCACCGCGGCTCTCGGGCGCCGGCGAACTCTGCCGCCCCGTTTGAACATTTGAACCTGACGGGTGGGACCCCACCGTCAGCCTCTCTGCTCTCTCTTTCGAATCGTTTTCTGGAAGCGCCTTCGGGAAGAATGCGTTTTCTCTTTGGGCTGGCGTAGTCGCTACCGAAGCGTTTTCTGTTTTTATAAACTAGCCCCTGGAAATCTTTTGTTTCTTTACAGATAAGTCCCTGAACAAAAACCCTTATAACTTTTAATCAGAAAAGTATTTTTGATTGATTCTTTTTCTGTTCTCTTTAAAATTTTGTCTAGTTTTTTATCAGATTTATTTGAAAAATATTTGGTTTACCTTCTGTGCACTCCTTGGTATTTACGTTAGCGCATATATTTTCTTTAAACCGTAGATACCGAAGGAGGTGACGGAGCCGCGAACTTCACCGAGCTAGGCTCCGACTACTCTGAACCAGGCAAGCATGTTTGAACTTTTGATATGATGAGTGTCTTGGCATGTTTTGCATTTAGTTAGTTTCATGGCATGTTGGTGAGCATACCGATGAACGTTATTTTATGTGATAATGAGGTAAGTGAGTTCGATGATCCATACGTGGATGAATGTGAATATGAATGGCCATGTGTTGGCATGAGGATGGGTACGATGGCAGTGTTGTAGCATGCCAGTCTTACGCCAGACTATGTGACTTCAGTCTCAAACCATATCGGTCCAGTACCTATCATTTCCTTCCTTGTACTACCACATGTTTTCCGCAAGGAATATGGTTTAGTAAGTTGCAAACCGCTTTCATGGTACACACCAAAGAGGAGAGGCCGTGATGATGGTTACATGGCCGTGGATTAAAGCCAGTCATCCGGTCAGGGGGCATGGGTGTTTCCGGTTGGGACCGAGAGGGGGGCACCCCTTAGAGCGCGCGTATATAAATTTGATCCCATGCTATTCGAGATTGTGATCTCCCCGTCTCAAAAGTTTTTCTTGGACAATGACTAGGGTGATTCCTAGCATCGAGAGGTAGGATGGGTGTGTACCGGTTAGCTGTGTTTTCTTCCGAAATACCGTAAACGGAACTAGTCCTTCGTGACTACGGAAATCCGTTGGCTGTGGGAAAAAATTTGTACAAACTCTGCAGAGTCATATATTCCTCCAAATCATCTATTCCATGTCAAGTTTCGTTCCATCTTATCCTAATCAATTGTCAGCTTTGATGACAGAGACTCCGGTGAATCGCATGAGTGCTAAGTCCGGTTGAATGATTATCCCTGTGGATGGAGCAACCCGTTTATTCTCATGGATTGAATGTTTATTATGAGTATTATTTACTGGTGAATTTAAAGCCCTTTCCGCGATGTCGCTCAGACGTCCGACTGTGGCATTTCTTTTAAAGCCCTTTCTGCTATGTCGCTCAGACGTCCGACTGTGGCATTTCTTTTAAAGCCCTTTCTGCGATGTCGCTCAGACGTCCGACTGTGGCATTTCTTTTAAAGCCCTTTCTGCGATGTGGCTCAGACGTCCGACCGTGGCATTTCTTTTGAAGCCCTTTATGTGGCGTCGCTTAGACACCCAACTGTGGTATTTCTTTTAAAGCCCTTTATGTGGCGTCGCTCAGACGCCCGACTGTGGTATTTCTTCTAAAGCCCTTTATGTGGTGTCGCTAAGATGCCCGACTGTGGCATCATTTCCTTATTTTTATTTGTTCACCTTTCGAGGCGTCACTTCAGACACCCGATCGGTCCTTATTGATGTTCTGTGGGATTTCAGGCGGACTACCGCCGTTTCCCTTTTTACTTACCCGTTATGCCAATTTTATTTATTGTGCATTAAGGAATTAATCATGTTGCATCCATGCACGCATTTGTTATATCTTACGTCCGAACTGTCTTGCGAGTACTTTCAAAGTACTCACTGGCTTGTTGATTTGGCCAGATGCTGACGAAGGCGATCTCATGGATGAAGAGTTCGATAGCGAGTCCGACACTTAGAGGAGTCCCAGTCAGTCTCGTGCGACCCTGGATTTGGTCACTGTTTTATATCCGCTTCCGCTATAAAATAAATTTATCGAGCCTCACCTCGACGTTCGATGAAATGATATTCTTAGAGTCTTGTATTTCCCTTCCCGCTGTGTTTTTCCACCACCAACCTATCCATGAGTGAGTAGTATGTCTCCACACCACTGTGTCCTGTCCGCCATTATGTATGATTATTGGCGTGCTTGTAATAATTTGGTTGAGCGACCGCAGTTCAACCCTGTAATATATTTTATGCTACTGGCTTATTGTATCAAGAAATTGTCTACCAGTGAGGAGGATTTCTCTCATACTGGACTCAAAAGACTGGTTTATCAATAAATATTTTTATTGGAAAACCGGTCGTGACAATATCCATGGCACACTTGGCCTGCGACATATCCGTAACCGAGATAGTCGTGCACCGTCGTGATCAGCGCGGCTCTCATGTAGAAATACTCGCCTTTGCTGGCGTCCCATGTCTTGGCCGGTGTTTTCCATAACGTGTCTAACTCCTCTTGAAGTAGCCCCAAATACAAATTAATATTATTTCCTGGTTGTTTCGGCCCTTGAATAAGCATGCTCATGTGAATGTACTTCAACTTCATGCACAACCAGGGGGGAGGTTGTACTTCCATACGAACATGGGCCATGTGCTATGGTTGGTGTTCTGGTTGCCAAACAGATTCATGCCATCGCATACACGCGCCGAGCATGATGTTCCTTGCATCACATTCGAAATACCAATAGAAGCTGTTCAACGCTCTCCACTGGCTTCCATCCTTGACGTGTCTCAACTTCGGATCATCTCCATCGTCGGGCTTCTTCCTCTTCGCGTGCCAGCGCATTAGCTTTGCTTCCTTGGGATCTATAACCGCTGGAGACAGTGAGTGATCCGTAAGTACCATACAACTTTTTGGGGACATTTCTTCCCGACCTTCTTGTATCGAGAAGCATTGCACACTGGGCAACTTGTTTTTTCCGCGTGCTCCTTCCGATAAATTATGCAATCGTTGATGCATGCATGGTATCTAACGTGTGGCAGATCAAGAGGGCACACGATCTTCTTGGCCTCATCAACACTAGTAGGACACAGATTCCCCGCGGGAAGAACATCCTTTAGGTACTTGAGATGCTCATCGAGGCTAGTGTCGGTCCATTTGTTTTTAGCCTTCGTCTTCAGGAGTTGGAGCGTGAAACTCAAGAAGGTCACCTCAGGATTGCAACCATCATACAATGGAGTGTTCGAGTCTACCACCAGTTGCTCCAGCTTAGCCTCCTCTCTAGAAGCAGCTCTCTCGGTACTCGTCTCCTTGCGAAGCAATGCTTGAACATGAGGGTCCCGCACGATTGAACTTAGTACCGACGAACTCTGATGCATGGAGTCTATGTCATTCTCTTCGCTGCCATGTCCGGCCCCTTCTCCTCCGCCATGTCCGGCCCCTTCTCCGCTGCCATGTCCGACCTCTTCACCACCACCATTATCGATCATCTCTTCGTCTTGCCCCGTGTCATCATTGCCTGCCCTGCCGGCGTCCTCAACATCGTCATCCTCATCTTCAATTATCCACCGAGTATAGCCATCCATGAAACCAGTCATGAGAAGGTGTGCTTCGACACGACCATCGTCATGGGGGTTGAGCCAAACTATTCCTTTGCATCTTTGACACGGACATAACACCTCTGTCCGGTTATTTTCTTTCATGTCCTGCACCGCCGACCGCAACCACCTGTCCACCATCGTTCCACTGACCATCGTGAACTCTGCATGGTAATAATAAACAAATTGATCATAAAAATGCGTGCATGCATCAAAGTCATACAAAAATTCAGCATGACCTTCCCTAAAAATCGGACATATATAGATCTAGAGTTTGCCCAGAATTTGCTGAAACGGAAATAAATCGACATTTCGGCAAAACATAGGCAACTCAAAAGCACAATTTGGTGTCAACTCATGCCACACACACAATTTCCATCATATCTCCCAATTATCATATCACACACACATAAACATATTTCCATTTTGCAAAAGCATGAAATTTTAATCACCTCTATCTCGAGATCGAGCACACAGTGGAGATGATGATGTAGGGAGATCAAAAGTGCACAAAGCTCTTCTTGATAAAGATAGATCTAATTAGGGGGAAAATAGGTCACTTAACTAAATGATACATCTACCTAGCTAGCTAATTTGGGAGGAGACAACTTCAACTAGTGGAGGGGGGAGGAAAAAGAGAAAGGAGATGCATTAATGGAGGTGGTGTAGTTAGCTAGGAGTAATGAAGAGAGAGAAAGGTAGGTAGGAGATGGAGATTAATGGGGGAGAAGTATTGAGGAAGAAGAAGAGTGAGAGAGGGAGGATGTGGAAGGTAGGGGAAAGGGAAGAGATGAGATGGGTGAGGGGAGGACGGGTG
Source organism: Triticum aestivum (assembly GCF_018294505.1). Taxonomy (NCBI): domain Eukaryota; kingdom Viridiplantae; phylum Streptophyta; class Magnoliopsida; order Poales; family Poaceae; genus Triticum; species Triticum aestivum. Next base: position 530,693,915 of record NC_057807.1, read on the forward strand.
GGGAAAGGTGGTGGGCTGGTGCGGCTGCGTGGGTCCTAAAACGCGCTGCTGATAAGAAATTAGCAGCAACACGCTTCCCACACAAGCGCTACTACTAACTGGGACCAACAGTGTGCCCAATTTGAAAATTAGCAGCAGCGACCTCAGAAAAAGCGCGCTGCTACTACCGCTTTAGCAGTAGCACGGGTCACGACAACGCGCTGCTGCTAAATGTAGGTTGGTGGGCACTGTCGGTCGATATCTGTAGCAGCGCGGGTTGCTCCAGGCGCGCTACTGCTAACTCCATTTCAGTAGCGAGTTTTGCATGCACGCGCTGCTGATAATTAGCAGTAGCGCCTCTTTTTGAGCCGCGCTGCTGCTAAGATTCTGTGTATAAGGTTTTCCCTAGTAGTGTAAGCAAGATAAGCAACTAAGTGATAGCAAGATATATGACAAGAAACAATATGGCTATCACAAAGTAAAGTGCATAAGTAAAGGGCTCGGGTAAGAGATAACCGAGGCACACAGAGACGACGATGTATCTCGAAGTTCACACCCTTGCGGATGCTAATCTCCGTTTGGAGCGGTGTGGAGGCACAATGCTCCCCAAGAAGCCACTAGGGCCACCATAACCTCCTCACGCCCTCGCACAATGCAAGATGCCGTGATTCCACTAAGGGACCCTTGAGGGCGGTCACCGAACCCGTACACTTTGACAACCCTTAGGGGTGGTCACCGAACCCGTACACTTTGGCAACCCTTGGGGGCGGTCACCGGTACCCGTCAAAATGCTCGGGGCGATCTCCACAACCTAATTGGAGACCCCGACGCTTGCCCGGAGCTTTACACCACAATGATTGAGCTCCAAACAACACCAACCTTCTAGGGCGCCCAAGCACCCAAGAGGAACAAGCTCAAGGGTACCAAGCACCCAAGAGTAATAAGCTTCTCAACTTGTAACTTCCACGTATCACCGTGGAGAACTCAAACTGATGCACCGAATACTGTTTTACTCCTTCCTTCATCTATCTAATGTGCCGGCATCTCCCATCCCATGACCAGCCGGTGATGAAGGAGACCACGAGATCGTTGCTCATCGCCTCTGGGCCAGCGACAAGCGCGAAGCTGACCTCACACGAACCCTGCATCGCATTGCCGGGATTGAGGGGCCCGCCTTCATTGACATGACGACCAAGGCCATCAGGGCTAAGGCCAATAAGATCGACATCTCATCTGCATCCAGCGGCCTCGCCACGGCCATCAATGCTGCAGGACTAGCTGATCCTGCGAGCATCCCCTCTAACGACACGGCGGCAGGGGCGGGCCTAAGATTCGAAGGCTTTGTATTCAAAATTTCAAAGGATAATTATTTTGTAGACTTAATCACCTAAAGCCTTATTTTTAAAAAGTAATGCTCATTGTTACCAATTTAGAAAAATCCTCACAATGCAAATTGCAAACAATATTAATGTACTATACTAGTACTTAATAATTCTAAGCCATACACACACTCATGGTTTGCTTGGTCAGACATAAAACCAGCGGTGCAAACGAACAAATGTACTATACTGCTTTTGGCTTGCAATCTAGTCACGGTTTGCTTTGTCATGTGAACTACTACTAATCCAGTTCCCCGCACTAAATCACTAATGATTTACCAACAAATAAAGTAGTACTAATTCAGACTATTCAAAGGACTCACGGTTTGATTTGTCAAACTGTCAGTTGAACTCACGTAGGAGGCAGAGGGCACGCGCAGCCACGCTGGAGGCCTGCCCGCCCGCCGTCCTGCCGCTGTGCCATATGGTCTCGTGCGTAGTGTTATTGCTGATCAGCCTATCCCCCCTGCAAGTCCGTGACCGCATGCGCTCGGAATTGGGGTGCGCTACATGCAGCGATGTTTGGTGTGATGAACTGTGATCGATTAAGGTCAGTCTTATGCAAGTTAGGGCTGCGGCTATTCTAGGTCAGGCTGGGAGGAGGATATTGGGCTACTGGGCCATGTCATGTCAAGTGCGTACAATATATATCTAAAATTTTACCAAAAATAATAGGTATTCAGTTGAATACCCTTCACTTGTACTGGGCCCACCCCTACACGGCGGCACAGTTATTATTGCAGTTCAGTGTGGCACCATGGCGGAGGACGTCCGTGAGATTGCTGCGGTGGCCACCCCAGAGCCATGATCTGCTGCTATAGCCTCCCTGGCCGATCGCCATCACGCACGCTTCCTGTCGTGGAATTAACACATTAGATGTCCTTAGTGTCAGGACTTAGTTGCGAGGCCAACGCATCTATGTGGTAGCTTGAGAGGGGTTGATCGGGACGAGAGACACAACACACAAGACAAGGATTTAGACAGCTTCGGGCCCCGGGAAACATCATCCGGTAATAGCCCTACATGCTATTTGTGCCTAGGTCTCATTATCATCACGAGAGAGTCGCCATAAACCGGTTCTCCTAGTTGTGTCTATCCCTAGAGATTGTTTCTTCTTGCTTGTCCCTCTTTGGGGAGCCCTGCCCCTCCTTATATATGTTAAAGGGGCGGGTTACATGTGGAGTCCTATTAGGATTAGGACTAGCCTATCTTCTAATACAAACCGGATACAAGTCTGGGTATTAACTCCTTGTAAGGTAAATATTCCTCACGCCTTTCCTCTTAAACCGGCCCACCATAACATGAGCCAGCCTTTCATGAACCGCCCGTTGGGCCACCGGGTCTTGTCGCTCCTCTGACCCGCCTGCCGGATCACCAATGAATCGTAAACCGCCAGGTCCAAGCGGGTCACCAGTGAATCACCAAACTCCAGCCGGGTCATACATCCGGCGGTTTATACCGCGGGGTATATCCCCGACATTAGCCCCTAGTTTAATTTGGATTCATCCATCTTAAACTGATCTGCAACATAAACACAAGAACAAATTTGTCGGGTTGTGCTCCAGTTTAAATATTCTTATAAACTGGTACTTGATCATCCTTAAATCCTTGTCATTTCTTCCTTGTAGAAAATCCGGTTTAATAGGCCAGCTTCACAATCAATTTGCTGACATTGGTTTCTCATAGAAAATATATTGTGCAGAATAACTCCTTTGATTCAGCTCCCAATGCTTAAAAACAATATTGGTCCTTGAAATACTCATCTGATCTTCAGTCGGTTTAAGGACGTAGAACTTGCCGGTTTATCATTGCCAAGATCACCGGTTTATAAATATTGATAGCACCGGGTCATACTTATAGTTAACAACCAGCTTGAAAAATATACCTCTTATATGCCTATCACTTGTAGCCCCCAAGTCTTAAGGAGGTAGCATAGCAACATCTTAAGACTTGCTTCAATATAAATATCACAATCTTGAAGAAATCCAGGTTGTTCATCTCAATCACTAGTCAGAATTGAGTATTCCACATATGTACCCCCCAAGTGCCGGGTTGTCATGCTTGCAGCAACCTAGGACTTGTAATTGCCTGATGCTCATAAAAACTTCAACCAGTGTAGCCCCCAAGGGCGGGTCATTATGCAATAATGAGCAGGGACTTTGTAAATATAATCTTGTAAACTTAAATTGTTGACAGGAGCAATTGGTAGCCCCCAAGGGCCGGCTCATTATGATGTGATGAGTCGGGTCTTCAATAAGATGATCAAAAAATATGACTTTGCATTAGCCCCCAAGTGTCATGGTGCATGCTTGCAGTGACATGAGACTTGCATATTTGATATAATCTCAACTTGAATAATGTAGCCCCCAAGTGCCGGGTCGTAAGCCTGCAGCGACTTGGGACTATTCCTTCCATTGTAGAATAAATCATATCCATCGAAAAAATAATATCCATTGCACTAAAGCGACTTTGGAAACCTCAATTATAATACTGGTTAAAAAATCCAGCCATGTTGGCTATTAAAGATTTGAATAATATACCCAATGATTTATAAGCGCATGATCCAATGGCGCAATCCAAATATATACTGGTGACTTATAGTACAAAGCCAGACCGGGTTAACAAACACCGGATAATTTCCCATCATATACTGGCGGCTTATCGTCTTAAAGCCAGGCCGGGTTAACAAACACCGGATAATTTCTCATCATATACTGGCGACTTATAGTCAAAAAGCCAGGCCGGGTTAATAAACACCGGTGATTTATAATTATGCTTTATTCAACCTGTTTCTGCATACAACAAGTTTAAAGTGTCCTGGCGGTTTACCACCGGACGGGTCATAATGCCCAACATATAACCCGGGTTTATAACCAAGGCTGCACTTAAGAATAATCAAATATGAAATATATCATACCTGTGACATTGAATCACATCGTTGGTTTACCAACTATTTGTAGTAAGGGTGATAACCCAAATCTTGAGTACTGATAACTCCCATCATGCTGTGCTGGTTTATAAAAAGCCATGTCGGGTTACGATAAACACTGGATGATCATCCTGGCGACTTATAGTCAATGCCAGACCGGATTAAGAGATGTCAGTTCATAATTGATTATGTGCTTAACAGCTGATAACTGTAAGCCACATCATGCCCAAATTCGAGGCTTTTCGTGGGCTGCCAGGCTGCTGAGTTAAACCATTTGACAAAGCCTTTTAAGATGGGCCTCCAACTAACCAATCATCATTTTAACTTTGACAAGTTCAGGGTCTTGTATAAGAGTAACTTGTCAAATGTCGGCGGGTCATGCCAGGATTACCTAGATAGGAGTGGCTTACTTGATGAAGGCAGGTTAACCCGGGGTTTTAGGTGAATACACCAGGCTTCCAAGCCGTGGGTCGATACCCAATTACAAGGGTCCTTTCAAACTCTTTGTTACTTTACACAAAGAGCCCCCAAGTAACTTTGTGAGCTGTGCTTAATGGGTGCCTATGTTTGAGTTGTGCGTAGGAACAAGACTCTCTTTGGCCCCTTGGGTGTGAAGCTCCCAAGCTTTATTGTGGCGTGATAGCTGGATTAATGGACAGGACTCCGCTTTGCAAGCAGAAGCCCCCATATGATATATTTCTGAGCTGTGCTCGCCGGGTGCCTTTGTTTGAGCTGTGCTATGCAAAAAACTCTCTTTGGCCCCTGATGACAATATTGTCTTGATAGCCGCATCAAGAGGGTAGTAACGCCATGTTCTCTTTGGTGAATACACATATGTTTGACAGGAAGCCCCCAAGTAATCATATGAAGATGAGCCCATAAGGCAGGATACCCATGTTTGAACTGCGCCGTCAGGGCAGCAGGTCCTCTTGGGCAACCTTTCACTTTTTGCAAGAGATAAATTCTTCTTGAACTGGTATTTTGAACCGGCTATCGAGAGCTTCAGTGAGACTGACTTCCTTTGAACCGTATTTTAAACCGGAGTCATTTCCGATGACCCGGAACTTCTTCATTGAGCCGGGATTTTGTAACGGTCATATACTTTCTAAACCGGAAATTTTCTGACGGCCTTTAAATTTTCATCAATATAACAATAGCCTCCGGGACCGGGTTATCTTTCCCTCCATCGTCCTGGGGTTCTTAAATTTGCTGAAACTGGCAAGATTTGCTGAGTCATGTCATCATAGCCCCCGAGCCTCAAAGGTGACTTGAGGAGTTGGCTTGAGACTCTTCATATTTGACCGTGATGTAAACCGGCATAACTTGTACATCATTGGTGTTGATAGCACGATGTGAATCCACAGAAGGTTGAGGTGACTGCGGCGGGTTATAAATGATCTCGTATGAGCCGTGTCAGCAACTCGACCAATGGTTCCTTCCAACTGGCGATTTGAAATTAACCAAACTGCAGTGGCGGTGACTTATGCGCCTGCCCATTGAGCAATCCAGTGTAGACGACGGTTGATAGTATATGGTAATTTGCCTCCATTTTGTTGAAAGAAAAACAGGCTACCCAAGCTGTGACTTGCCCATACTCAATAAACATCTCATGCAGACAGGTGCGGCCCAGTATGTTGATGTAGACCGGACTGCGGGGGACGGCGGCCTGTGCACGCGTTATTGGACAATCCGTATGGTCCTGACGAGTTGACGCGGATTGGATCGCAATATAAACAGGCATGGGTTATCCAATAGCTCAGCGGTATAATAATCCCTTTTTGCAATAGACAATTTGTCCTGCATTGGAAAACTGATATGTTAGCCAGAAAATATCCACCGCGGAGTTTGACGATCACCACAATGAAGCTAAAATCCATCATGGGCAAGTCGGCCATGCGAGCAGACAGTTGAACCAGTTGTGGTGTTGTAAACCAGTGCGGACGAGCAAGTTATCCTCCGCGTTGTAAACCGGTGCGGACACATGAACTGGTGGCCAGGGCGGACGGGCGAATTGTCCGTGGTGTTGTAAGGTGGTGCGGACGGGCGAGTCGGCCGACGCGTTGATGTAACCCGGACCGCAATACGTGTGTCCGTGAATGGCATAAAAATTGTCCTGTGTAAAAATATTACATGACAGAGTAATTGTTCTTTGACAAAAAACAATAAGTGTTTAATACATAAATTTAGGTGAATACCACCTGATGTTTGGGCGGACAGTACAACCACCGCAGCATCAGAAGCGGCTTCAGAGTGATGAATCGGACGCGGCCTTGCAAGCCGGCACGGACGAGCCAGTTGTCCTCCGTGTTATAAACCGGTGCAGACGCGTGAACCAACGGCGAGGGCGGACGGGCGAGTCGTCCGTGACATTGTAAGGTGGCGCGGACGGGCAAGTTGGCTGGCACGTTGATGTAAACCGGACCGCGATACATGTGTCCGTGAAGCTGCGCGGCACAGCCGAACGTGCCTCCGTAGTATAATACCACCCCTTTTTTTAATAGCCTTCCTGCATAAAAATATTACAGGCCAGAGTAATTGTTGTCGGATGAATTAATATGTACTTATAAAATATACATAAGAAAAATAACACCTGACATTTTTTGCGGGATGAATACGGACAGTGGATAATGCTGGATGAAAAATTAGCCGCACATACACCGAGGTGTACGTCTATCTCCATGTAGTATTACCACCCACGTGGGTTGCTTTTGTCTTTTCCTACTTTTCTGATTAATGATTGCCCTTGATTGTCTTGGAATTTGCGTTGATGGGCTTAATGCACATTAGTGCGACCTGACGCATGTGGACTGCACTGCTGCCACCACTGCTGATCAGCGATAGGAAACTGGTAATCGGAGTCGCTTTGTCCGGACGCGGTGATTTACTGACAAGAATCTCGCCTGTACATTAATCCGACCACGACTCGTTGGAACTTCTGTCGGTCTCGGCGAGGCGCCGCATCAGTAGTAAAAATTGACCTCTTCTCGGATTGGAATCCAGGAGTGGATTGTTTTCGGTTCATCGCTACAAGGCAACGTCTGCACCTCGGGCTTTGCTGCTCCTTGTCTGATTCGAATTTAATGGCACTTTTAACAGGAAAAAATGGCAAGCCTGACCAATACACAGACATATTCTTGGCCATGTGATGCCGCCTATTCCTTTGATTGACCGATTCGTTGTTGTGACGTACGCGTGTCGTCTGGTCACTTCCGGATGGCCCTTGCGGCGATTAGCAGATCACTTCCGATCTTGGGGATTTGCACTTTATTCAAAAAATCCAGTCGGTCTCGGCCTCGGCACCATTCCAAAACTGACCTGATTCAGGATCGCGAGGTCATGTGCGGTGATGCGCTGATGTAACCCTAATTTCACTTGAATTTAAACCTCATACTGCTAGCTCCCAAGTTAATCACAATCTTGATCATAGAAAATATGAATTTCGCTGACTTTTTCCAAGGTTGCCGGATTATCCTGCGTGATTGCTCCTTGCTGGCTCTTCTCCATCTGGAAATTGCAAACTTCTCAATCCCTGTGAGAGATCCCTTCAAGAACTCAACATCACCGTGCGCGGGCCCCACGGTGGGCGCCAACTGTCGTGGAATTAACATGTCAGATGTCCTTAGTGTTAGGACTTAGTCGCGAGGCCAACACATCTATGTGGTAGCTTGAGAGGGGTTGATCGGGACTAGAGACACAACACACAAGACAAGGATTTAGACAGCTTCGGGCCCCGGGAAACATCATCCGGTAATAGCCCTACATGATGTTTGTTACTAGGTCTCATTATCATCACGAGAGAGTCGCCGTAAACCGGCTCTCCTAGTTGTGTCTAGCCCTAGAGATTGTTTCTTCTTGTTTGTCCCTCTTTGGGGAGCCCTGCCCCTCCTTATATATGTTAAAGGGGCGGGTTACATGTGGAGTCCTATTAGGATTAGGACTAGCCTATCTTCTAATACAAATCGGATACAACTCCGGGTCTTAACTCCTTGTAAGGTAAATATTCCTCACGCCTTTCCTCTTAAACCGGCCCACCATAACATGAACCAGCCTTTCATGAACCGCCCGTTGGGCCACCGGGTCTTGTCGCTCCTCTGACCCGCCTGCCGGATCACCAATGAATCGTAAACCGCCAGGTCCAAGCGGGTCGCCAGTGAATCGTCAAACTCCAGCCGGGTCATACATCCAGTGGTTTATACCGCGGGGTAGGAAGGACCATCATCCCACCCAGTGAGAGATGTCAAGCTGGGCGGGTAGGAAGGACCTAGTTTTTCTAGCGTCGAGAGAAGTTAGTTTTGTTTCCTGGAGGAAACATGCATTTGGTTGTGGTCTGATGGGAATTAGCTCAGCGAGCACGTCCGAGCATTTTTGCGTTTTGCCAAGACCCCGTACGTTCCAGCGGCAAAATGTGAATTTGTGTTAACCATTGCACGTAGGGACACCGTAGCGACGCAGCGAGAAACAGTAAGCTAAACGGCCGATCGCATTGAAATTAAACATGGTTGTTTTGGCGGTTACAGAAACCATACCTAAAAAGAAGACTAGAGGAGCTAGCGCAAACAAAGCACGAAAACTACATGTGCACCCCAGACTGTTGCCACAGTTTGGCAATGCAAAAAAGAGTTAGCGATGGTCGGGTCCTCTAGTTTTTGAACTCCTTGCTTTTTCCATTGTCACGTACACTCAATCCCGTTGTACACAAACAATTTCCTTTTCCTCTTTAGCTTCACCACATCCTTTAACAATCACCAACGTCTACGGCCCCACAGACCACTCTCTTAAACATGACTTTCTCACGGATCTTGAGGCGGCTGCCCCCGGCCAAAATCTGCCTTGGATGATTTGCGGCGATATCACCTAATGAGATATGTCTCGGACAAAAACAATGACTCCTTCCAGCAAAACGAGGCTGACCTTTTCAATCAATGGATAAATAACTTAGCCTTTATTTTTTCTTTTAAAAAAGGAGGAGGATCCCCGGCCTCTGCATCCAGGCGATGCATACGGCCACTTTATTAATTATTCTCACAAGACTTTACAAAGTCATACAACAGTAAGACTAAAGCCACCGTCTAAGCAACAACTATCGCTACTCATATCCAATTGATGAAGGGGCGCTGATAGTCTGGGCCTAATACCAAACAGACATCGCAACCAAACCTAAACATCTAAGACCTGAGGTCCCAACTAGGATACCTGCCGGGTATGGGGCACCTACCAGTCCGGCGCACCCTCAACCAGGATGCCTGCCAGGTATGAGGCCGCCGCAGCCACCTGCCACCAATCCATCTTCAGTGTTGTACTGCTGCACCACCTTGCCCGGCCTCTCTGCCATCGACGCCACTAACGGTGTCCTGGTCCAGGGGGTACTCACCACGTCATCTCCCGATCAGTTGGATTGGGCTGAGGACCCCTATGGCCCTTTACTCATTGGCCAGTTCGGACAGCCGAAGTATACACAAGGAAGATTCCACAAGACTTGGTGATCAAGACAAGGACTCCTCCTCACCAGCGTATTCGGCTAGGACTCTTGTTATCCTGGGCCTCTGGTGCATTATATAAACCAGGGCCAGGCTAGTCGATAGATCATTATGACAATCATACAAGCTAGACTTCTAGGGTTTAGCCATTACGATCTCGTGGTAGATTAACTCTTGTAATACTCATATTCATCAAGATCAATCAAGCAGGAAGTAGGGTATTACCTCCATAGAGAGGGCCCGTACCTGTGTAAACATCGTGTCCCCCTACATTGTTCGAGACACCCTACAGGGTATTACCTCCTGTTACCATCGATCTTAGACACACAGTTCGGGACACCCTACCCGAGATCCGCAGGTTTTGACACCAACATTGGTGCTTTCACTGAGAGTTCTGTTGTGTGATCGGTAAAGGATCAATGGCTGGACTGCAGATCAACTGCGACGTCAGCTTCTTCTTCACCAGCTCGACTGGTCACCTTGGCTTGACCGAGGACTGTGCCCTACCTCCGATCGCCATGTTCGGATGAGGGCCTTCATAAACATCAACTCCGATCTCTATCAAGATCATGGAGGAATCATCCATGGAGCTCGGGGGGCTCAACGTCAACATTGCCCTCGGGGGACCGTGCTGTTTTTCTGGACAGCAAACTTGTATCCGCCGCCATCGCCTCCTCAAGTGTCGTTTTAACGATTGCTTCGGTGGAATTGTGCGTAATTGAGTCTACAACAACCCTGGATAATTTCGCCGAGTTCCGATGGAAGAATCTATGGCAATCCACGATATACCGGAGCCCTGTCAAATCTGGACGGGAATCCGGATGACTTTAGGGCGTGGTCTCTAGAGCCCAACTCGGAGGTCCTTTCGAAGATCAGACCGTTCATCTGTTGCGTAATTCCCATATCTACCACCCCTCAAAATTTCAGCTCGATCCGACCGTCCAAACTCCGGGAACCTTTCGATTAGTGCATCACTTTTTGGATATGTTTTCTGCGCAAGAACGAATCCGACCCGAATTCATCTTTTTTATGAACGGGATTTTGGACATCCTTTTTGAAGGAATTTTTGTATGGGCCCGGCAACATTGCTCTACGGCTGCTGACCTGCGCTAGACACGTCGTCACGTTGTTGAGCCGAGCTCAACTTCTTCGGATCATCATCTTGGCAAGCCGAACGAGAGTTCGGCATCGCGAAGGATAAATCGTCACCAACATCGCCGCCCCACGGATTACACGAAGCAGGCACACCGGCATCGCCGCACGGTCACTTCATCAAGCCAGCCTTGACCGCGTCACAAGTTATGACGTGCATCGGCATGGCCGAACCGTTGCTTCATCAAGCCAATGTCCATCACGCCGAACTACTTCAACACCTCGGCTGACATGTCAGCTGCAACATCTCCTCACCGACCTGGTTCGTCTCCTCGTCTGGACCGGAGGCTTCATCATCTCTTCATCGAACTACTCCGGAGACTTCGGCGTCGTCAACCGACCAACTTCGTCACACTAGCTGGACCGGGGGCTTTGCCTCGGCAAGCCAACCTTTGCCAGCATCGCCATGCTGTCGCTCCATCGCTCACCAGGCAATGGGTGTGCGGATCAAGTCACAATTTTGGAAGTAACCTTTTTTCAGATTGCTACAACAGATAAACCAGGTGCCATTAATCCTATTTTTTTTCTTGTTTGGGTTTATTTTTCCGAAAAAATATTACTCTGGTTTGTACCATCATCTGTACATAGGTCTGTTGGATGACGGCCGCATTAATGATGGTTGCGCGATGGTTCGGACCATTTCCCGTCCGTAGTTCGGCGAACGCCACATCTAGAGCCCGGACCGCCCTGCAAATTCAAGCTTTGTCACGCTTTCACTGCGTCACGCCGACACCCTGCATCGACATTGGCTTCGGTGCCAGGCCACATCTCTTTAAATAAATTATTTTTGCGTAAAGCAATTATGCAAGGATTATACATATATATATTATTATTTTCTAGACCACACTGTTTTATGTGTGTAGGTAATCAATTTTGACTGCGTTACGCAGTCACTACTCCGGAGTGCCGAACTCCTTGCTCGGACACCTCAAGCTTGGGGGCTGGGACCTTGGCTATAGCGAGGACTGCGAACCTTGTCGGATCTGCCACAGATCAATGGGCGTCTTCGTCCCACCACAAGCCCGAATCGCGTCATCAACACCGAGCACATTAACCAGCTAAGTCGCTTTCATGCTCAAAGACTTTCTGTTTTAAATTTTGTTTGGTTCGACCAAACATTATACTTTTTGACAAAAAGTTCTTTGTGATAAAATTCCTTGTCAAAACTTTGTTTGTGACACACAAATTCAAATACCCTGTTTATTTGGGGGCTTCCTTTATGAAGCATTTCCTCTTGCATATGATTATACTTGTATGGCTTCGTTCCTTGTTCGTGTATTATACCACAATATGCACCATGTTGACTTAAGTGTTTCGCAAGCTGGGTTGCCTTGCTCCTGTGTTTACCCCTACGTACCCGATTGTTCGGCTAGGGAGTAAAGGGGGCACCTCTGTGATTGTCACGATCAGGTCATCCGAGTTCGGACCTTAGACTGGGTGAAGCCGAAAGCTAGCGCTCTTATTGTTTTCAATCATGGTCGGCACACAACGAAACTCATGAATACAAAAATCTATTGCACAAGTCTCATAGTAAAATGAGCAACCGAAGAAAGGTATCGGTGGGGGTACTATTTTCTTCAAAGATGCTTCTTACACTTTGTCAGTAATATAGCATAAGTTCCCTGAGCGCGCTTTGTCTGTTACAGCCTTATGGCCTGATTGCCTGGTTATCGGAAACACCGTCGATATTCTCGACGGGTGGAGTACATAACACTTTTCGGCCTGAGGGAGTCATAGACTAGGGGGTGTCCGGATAGCCGAACTATCATCATCGGCCGGACTCCAAGACTATGAAGATACAAGATTGAAGACTTCGTCCCGTATCCGGATGGGACTTTCCTTGGCATGGAAGGCAAGCTTGGCGATACGGATATGTAGATCTCCTACCATTGTAACCAACTCTGTGTAACCCTAGCCCTCTCCGGTGTCTATATAAACCGGATGGCTTTAGTCCGTAGGACGAACAACAATCATACCATAGGCTAGCTTCTAGGGTTTAGCCTCCTTGATCTCGTGGTAGATCCACTCTTGTAACACACATCATCAATATTAATCAAGCAGGACGTAGGGTTTTACCTCCATCAAGAGGGCCCGAACCTGGGTAAAACATCGTGTCCCTTGTCTCCTATTACCATCCGCCTAGACGCACAGTTCGGGACCCCCTACCCGAGATCCGCCGGTTTTGACACCGACATTGGTGCTTTCATTGAGAGTTCCTCTGTGTCGTCACCGATAGGCTCGATGGCTTCTTCGATCATCAACAACGACGTAGTCCAGGGTGAGACCTTCCTCCCCGGACAGATCTTCGTATTCGGCGGCTTTGCACTGCGGGCCAATTCACTTGGCCATCTGGAGCAGATCGAAAGCTATGCCCCTGGCCGTCAGGTCAGATTTGGAAGCATGAACTTCACGGCTGACATCCGCGGGGACTTGATCTTCGATGGATTCGAGCCACAGCCAAGCGCGCCGCACCATCACGACGGGCATGATTTAGCTCTGCAGCCGGACAGTACCCTGGAGGCTGCACTCGAGTCCGCTCCAATCTTCAATTCGGAGCCGGCTGCGTAGATCGAGGACGGGTGGCTAGACACCGCCTCGGGGGCTGCAACCTCTACGGAGATAGAGCCGAACACTAACCTTGTCCCTCATGAAGCTCGTGACTCCGAGGTGCCGGACTCCTCGCCGGACTCCGAACCTCCCGTGCCCCCTCTGATCAAATCCGATTGGGCGCCGATCATGGAGTTCACCGCGGCGGACATCTTTCAACACTCACCTTTTGGCGACATCTTGAGTTCGCTAAAGTATCTCTCGTTATCAGGAGAGCCCTGGCCGGACTGCGGTCAGGATGGTTGGGATGCGGACGATGAAGAAATTCATAGCCCACCCACCACCCACTTAGTAGCCACTGTCGACGATCTAACCGACATGCTAGCCTATGAATCCGAAGACATCGACGGTATGGACGACGATGCCGGAGACGACCAAGAACCAGCGCCTACCGGGCACTGGAAAGCCACCTCATCATATGACATATACATGGTGGATATCCCAAAGGATGAGAATGGCGAAGGAACAGCGGAGGATGACCCCTCCAAGAAACAGCCCAAGCGCTGGCGTCAGCGACGCCGCTCTAAATCCCGCCACAGCAAGAATGAAGATTCCGGCACCGGAGATAATAACACCCCAGACAGTGCCGAAGACAACCCACTCCAGCAAGATTCAGCACAGGAGGACGGAGACGCCAACCCTCATGAGAGAGCGGCAGAAGAAGAGGTAGAGGATTATATGCCTCCCTCTGGAGACGAGGCAAGCCTCGACGATGACGAATTCATCGTGCCTGAAGATCCCGTCGAACAAGAGCGTTTTAAACGCAGGCTTATGGCCACGACGAACAGCCTCAAGAAAAAGCAGCAACAGCTTAGAGCTGATCAAGATCTTCTAGCCGACAGATGGACTGAAGTCCTCGCGGCCGAAGAGCATGAGCTCGAACGCCCCTCCAAAAGCTACCCTAAACGCAAGCTGCTCCCCTGATTAGAGGAGGAGGCGTATGAACCTACATCACCAGCAGACAATACGGCTGACCGACCACCCCGTGGTCGCGACAGAGAGGCCTCTAGGCCTTTCACTAGAACCGTACCCCAGCATCGCTCGAAAAGCACAAGGCCACAGGGGAACGCTCCAGACTTGCGAGCTATATTGGAGGATAAGGCAAGACAATCAAGATCGATCTATGGATCGCGTGGGCGCCCCATGATACGTGACGACAACCGTCGCGCCGGACACAGTAAGTCCGGCCGGGCCAAACAAAATAGACAAAGCTCTTTTGAGCTCCGTCGTGATATCGCCCAGTACAGAGGCGCCGCACACCCACTATGCTTCACAGATGAAGTAATGGATCATCAAATCCCCGAAGGGTTTAAACCCGTGAATATTGAATCTTACGACGGCACAACAGACCCCGCGGTTTGGATCGAAGACTATCTCCTCCACAACCACATGGCACGCGGTGACGATCTTCACGCCATCAAATATCTCCCACTCAAACTTAAAGGACCAGCCCGGCATTGGCTTAACAGCTTGCCAGCAGAGTCAATCGGGAGTTGGGAAGACCTGGAAGCCGCATTCCTCGATAACTTCCAAGGCACGTATGTGCGACCACCAGACGCTGATGACCTAAGCCACATAATTCAGCAGCCAGACGAATCGGCCAGACAATTCTGGACACGGTTCTTAACCAAGAAAAACCAAATCGTCGACTGTCTGGATGCGGAGGCCCTCGCGGCCTTCAAGCATAACATCCGCGACGAGTGGCTTGCCCGACACCTGGGACAAGAAAAGACGAAATCCATGGCAGCCCTCACATCACTCATGACCCGCTTCTGCGTGGGTGAGGACAGCTGGCTAGCACGCAGCAACAACCTCAGCAAAAATTCTAGCAGTCCGGGTATCAAGGACCGTAATGGCAGGTCGCGTCGCAACAAAAACAAACGCCGCATTAACAGCGATAATAGTGAAGATATGGTAGTCAATGCCGAATTCAGAGGCTCTAAACCCGGTCAGCGGAAAAAGCCATTCAAAAGAACTACTCCGGGTCCGTCCAATTTGGACCGAATACTCAACCGCTCGTGCCAGATACACGGCACACCCGAAAAACCAGCCAACCACACCAACAGGGACTGTTGGGTATTCAAGCAGGCATGCAAGTTAATTGCCGAAAACAATGACAAGGGGCTGCATAGCGATGACGAGGAAGAGACCCGACCACCGAACAATAGAGGACAGAAGGGTTTCCCCCCACAAGTGCGGACGGTGAACATGATATACGCAACACACATACCCAAAAGGGAGCGGAAGCGTGCACTCAGGGATGTATACGCGATGGAGCCAGTTGCCCCGAAGTTCAATCCATGGTCTTCCTTCCCGATCACTTTTGACCGAAGGGACCACCCCACCAGCATCTGCCACGGCGGATTCACCGCATTGGTTTTAGACCCAATCGTCGATGGATTTCACCTCACCAGAGTCCTGATGGACGGCGGCAGCAGCCTGAACCTGCTTTATCAGGATACAGTGCGCAAAATGGGCATAGACCCCTCAAGGATTAAACCAACCAAGACAACCTTTAAAGGCGTCATACCAGGTGTAGAAGCCAATTGTACAGGCTCAGTTACACTGGAAGTGGTCTTCGGATCCCCGGATAACTTCCGAAGCGAGGAGTTAATCTTCGACATAGTTCCATTCTGCAGCGGCTATCATGCTCTACTCGGACGTACCGCGTTTGCAAAGTTCAACGCGGTGCCGCACTACGCATACCTCAAGCTCAAGATGCCAGGCACTCGAGGAGTCATCACGGTCAACAGAAACACTGAACGCTCTCTCCGAACGGAGGAACATACAGCAGCTCTCGCGGCAGAAGTACAGTGCAGCCACTTAAGGCAATTCTCGAGTCCGGCCGTTAAGAGACCGGACACGGCTAAACGCGCCCGGAGTAACCTACAACAAGACCACCTGGCACATTCCGAGCACGCGTAGCAGTGCGGCCCCAACCCCAGCCCCTGCAAAATTTCAAGACAGGTCCTTCGCGTACACCATTACGCTCTGGAGATACCATGGGCATGGGGGGTGGGGCACGAACACGATAGGCCCAGAATGCGGCTTAACCACACCAGGGGCTCTCAAGTGTGTCGTTCTTTTTTTTCCTTTTTTTATATACAGGACTCCGTTCATCAGAGGCCTTGTTCGGCAGCAGACCTGCCGAACTCACGATGCAACAGCCAGGGAAGGAGAAAGGCTACAACGAATATCCAGGTGGTCTCCATTACGAGCATTAAATCTGTTTTATACACCATTCCGCAGCCTACCCCCTGGAGGGGGACATGTTTAATAGTCCCATCCCTTGCTTATCGCACCATTTGTATCGTTCTGCATTCACAACAGTCTTTTCTTGAATAAGTAATGCAACACCTTTTTGCTTCCAATTGCATTTCTTTCTTATACATATGTTAATTTATGACATGTTGCATCTGTACATTTTGGTACGGCTAAATACACCAGGGGCTTATGTTTCCCGCATCATGGTGTGATAAGTCCGAACACTTCCACAAGTGCGGCACCCCGAACTTATAGCATTATACGCATCGGCTCCGAATCATGTCTTGGGTCAATAGTTGGGTTTGCCCGGCTCCCATGTTTTGGTACCTTACGTTCCGTTGTATCGGCTAAGGTAGCACTGGGAGAACCACTGCGATTGCGCCCCAGTTGAGCTGGGCGAGCGCCTCAGTGGAGAAAGCTAAAACTGACCGTCATGATGAGGCGAGAGCCGGTCGCTGTTCGAGAGGTTTTTTGCGAGTCCCTAAAGACTTATGCCGCTTAGAGCGAGGAGCCGGCTTTGTCCGGCTCAGGCATGGATAGCGCCCCAAATTCGGCCTTCCGAAGACTAGGGGCTTCGCCGAAATTTAAAATTATAGAATTCTATGGCTAAGTGAGAGTGTTCAAGCATTATAAGTCCGGTTGCCTTGTTCGTTGTGTTGAGCGCCTCCCTAGATGGACCCAAAAATGGGAACAAGAGTGCTCAAGTTTATCCCGAACACCCCAGCACTCGTGGCATGGGGGCTGAAGCCGACGACTTGCCATCTCTCAGATTTGATAAACAGCCGCACAGAAGGTAATATTTTAAATTAACAAGCGTTGCTTAGCGCATATGAACTAAGTTTTCAGCGCACAGGATAACAAAATGCGAGTCTACTCAAATATTACATCTTTGGAGCACTCACCCGCAATAATGCGGGCACCCTTCAGGACACTCTTATAATACATCTCGGGCGTGCGATGCTCCTTGCCCTGCGGTGGCGCGTCCGTCACAAGCTTCTGAGCATCCATCTTGCCCCAGTGCACCTTTGCGCGGGCAAGGGCCCGACGGGCACCTTCAATACAGGCGGAGTGCTTGATGACTTCAACCCATGGACACGCATCCACCAGCCGCCGCACCAGGCCGAAGTAGCTCCCAGGCATGGCCTCCTTAGGCCAGAGCCGAACTATGAGGCCCTTCATGGCCTGTTCGGCCACCTTGTGGAGCTCGACCAGCTGCTTCAGCTGGTCGCTAAGGGGCACCGGATGTCCGGCCTCAGCATACTGAGACCAAAAGACCTTCTCCGTCGAGCTCCCCTCCTCGGCCCTGTAGAAAGCGGCAGCATCGGACACGCTGCGGGGCAGATCTGCGAACGCTCCTGGAGAGCTCCGAATTCGGGTAAGTGATAGGTAATTCACACTCACATGCTTACTTTGCATGGAAAATGCCTTACCCGCCGCTATTTTCTTCAACGCCTCGACTTCCTGGAGGGCCTTATAGGCTTCTGCCTTAGCGGCTTTGGCACTCTCAAGAGCCGTTGCAAGCTCGGACTCTCGAGTCTTCGAGTCACGCTCCAAACTCTCGTGTTTTTCCACAAGAGCTTGGAGCTCTTGCCGTACCTCCGCCACCCGCGCCTCGTGCCTCTCTCGCTTGGTGCACTCTGCGGCCGCATTACGTTCGGCCGCGGACACCGCCTCCTTCAGGGTCGCCACCTCGTTAGTGGCCCCTGCAATACCCACGTTATCCTTGTCATTCTTCTTGCAACCAAAATCCTTTTCTGTAAGGTACAATTTAATAAGGTGTTACTCACCTTCCTTGTCCTCGAGCTGCTTCTTGGCACGACCGAGCTCGTTCTCGGACCGCTCGAGGCTTTGCTTCAAAGTATTGACCTTCGCAGTCAGTGCGGAAGAGGTCAGCAGCGCAGCCTGCAATCCCATATTGACATATTTTTTGACTCCTGCGTATATCTTTTTAGATCCTCAGTTCGGCTTTTCTTTCCGAACACCGAACCGAGCATCAGGGGCTACTGTCTATGCGGTACTATTTTACATATATCAAAATTCTCACCTCAAAGCCTGTTAGAAGGCTGCTGCAGGCTTCGGTCAGCCCGCTCTTGGCGAGCTGAACCTTCTGAATCACCACACTCATAACAGTGCGGTGTTCCTCTTCGATGGAGGCGCCAATGAGCGCCTCGAGTAAGCTATCCGGTGCCTCCGGTTGGACGGAGGCTGCCGGCATCACGGTCTTGCCCTTCTTACGAAGGGGCCACCCGCCGGACTCCGGAGCAGCTAGGGGTTCCGGGGCTGAGTCCGGTGCAAAGTCCGGGAGGTTGTTCTGCGACACCTCCGGGGCCTCCTCCTCCTGGTGGGTCCCTTCCCGGGATCCCACCTCGGCATCGTCCGCATCACGGGGGGTGGAGGCGGTCAGAAGAGAATCCATATCCGACGCACCTAAGGACCCGCTCGACGAAGCGGGAAGATCATCCTTGGGTGGACTGCAGGGTTGTATGCGGCATTAGAAAGACATTATGTGGCGAAAAGAAAAACCATGAAGTTATTCGGGAGTCCGGATACTTACAATCTCGCCAGGGGCTTGGCCCTTGGAGGCCAGTCCTCGTTGTCATCACTGGCGTTGGCAGAGAAGTCTGGGGAAAGAGTTTTTCCCTTCTTGGACCCTTCGGCCTCCCTCGTTGGGGAGGCATTCCTTTTCCTCTCTCCCCCCGCTGGGGGAGAGGCTTTCTTCTTCTCCTCCTCGCCTTTGTGAGAGGAGTCTGCCTCGGAGTCATCATCCAATAACACCTGAAAACGGGAACTCTTCCGAGTGCCCGTGGCCTTCTTCTTGGCCTTCTTCTCCGGCACCACGTGGGGTGCCGGAGCCAGCAACCCCGTTAAGCGGGCGTCCGCTGGGTCCTCTGGCAATGGGGCCGGACAGATAGTCTGTTCGGCCTTCGTCAGCCAGTCCTGTCAAAGGAAAGGGAGTTTAGATCCCGCATAGAGTCAAACTATGGAAAACAAGCGTCCTGTAAAGGACAAAATCGCTTACCTCGTCAGCCGGACGCTGCGAGCTGAATCCGCGATCTTTGGTAGCAGATGCGGGAGCCTCGGCGCCCTTGAACAGCACCTTCCAGGCATCTTCGTACGTAGTGTCGAAGAGCCCGCTCAAAGTCTGGTGCTGCGCCGGATCGAACTCCCACATGTTGAAGCCCCGTCGTTGGCACGGGAGAATCCGGCGGATGAGCATGACCTGGACTACGTTGACAAGCTTGAGCTTCTTGTCCACTAGCTTTTGGATGCAGGCTTGGAGTCCGGTCAGCTCCTCCGAATCACCCCATGTCCGGCCGCTCTCTTTCCAGGAGGTGAGCCGTGTGGGGATGCCAGATCTGAATTCGGGGGCCGCTGCCCATTCGGGGTCACGCGGCTCGGTGATGTAGAACCACCCCGATTGCCACCCCTTAATGGTTTCCACGAAAGTGCCCTCAAGCCAAGTAACGTTGGACATCCTGCCCACCATGGCGCCTCCGCACTCCGCTTGGCTGCCCTTCACAACCTTCGGCTTGATACTGAAGGTCTTGAGCCACAAGCCGAAGTGGGGCTGGATGCAGAGGAAGGCCTCACACACGACGATAAACGCCGAGATGTTGAGGATGAAATTCGGGGCCAGATCATGGAAATCCAGGCCGTAGTAGAACATGAGCCCCCGGACAAAGGGATGGAGTGGGAAGCCCAGTCCGCGGAGGAAATGGGGAAGAAATACTACCCTCTCATGGGGCCTGGGGGTGGGGATGAGCTCTCCCTTGTTGGGGAGCCGGTGCGCGATGTTGCTGGACAGATATCCGGCGCTGCGCAGCTTCTGGATGTGCCCCTCCGTGACGGAGGAGGCCATCCACTTGCCTCCCGCTCCGGACATAGTTGGAGGAGGTTGAGGTGAGATGTGCGGACTTGGGCGCTGGAGCTCGAGTTCGCGGAGATGGATAAGCCAAGGAGGAAGAAGGCGCAGGTAAAAAGGTTGGATCTTTATCCCCTTATATGGGCGGACAAAAACATGTGTCCCCACCGGCCTGATAAAACTCACTTATCTCCCAAGCTCCGCAATCAATGGCGCGGTTAGCTTACCCACGTATGTATTGATGGGAATCCCGGAATAAGGGGAACACGATCTCTGCTTCAACAAGACGTGCCAAGGAAACCACTTCGCTGAACGCGCTGAGGTGGTACGATAAAAAAATTCGAGTAAAGGCTTGGTAGTGGTGTGATGTCACGCCACCAAATACATCAGCAGATTGAACTTGTGTAAATATTATTCTCCCTACGGTGGTACGTGGAATTTATTTTGCAGAGCCGGACACTATCCTGGTGTTCACAATCTCCCATAAATCATTCGGAGGAGGAACCCGCCTTGCAATGCTGAAGACAATATGCGCGCCGAACTTGTCGTCATTGAAGCCTGGTTCAGGGGCTACTGAGGGAGTCCTGGACTAGGGGGTGTCCGGATAGCAGAACTATCATCATCGGCCGGACTCCAAGACTATGAAGATACAAGATTGAAGACTTTGTCCCGTGTCCGGATGGGACTTTCCTTGGCGTGGAAGGCAAGCTTGGCGATACGGATATGTAGATCTCCTACCATTGTAACCGACTCTGTGTAACCCTAGCCCTCTCCAGTGTCTATATAAACCGGATGGCTTTAGTCCGTAGGACGAACAACAATCATATCATAGGCTAGCTTCTAGGGTTTAGCCTCCTTGATCTCGTGGTAGATCGACTCTTGTAACACACATCATTAATATTAATCAAGCAGGACGTAGGGTTTTACCTCCATCAAGAGGGCCCGAACCTGGGTAAAACATCGTGTCCCTTGTCTCCTGTTACCATCCGCCTAGACGCATAGTTCGGGACCCCCTACCCGAGATCCGCCGGTTTTGACACCGCCACGGCCCTTGACCAAAGAGGGAGAAACGACGGTCGGTTAAGACGCGTTTAAAGTTCGGATGAACACAGATATGATATAAGTACTTTGGTACATACATAAAATTGTTTTACCCAAGTCACATGGGGCTCTTAAAATTTATATGAGCTGTTTTATAGTAAATGTATTTTCTTCCTGGTCATTGCAAAGTCTTTTTCTACCACTTCTTTTTCGACTCGAGTGTATGGTCAATAGCCGGATAGCCTGTCTTCTCTCTAAAAGCCGCTCAAGTTTAGTTCGCTAAACTGACCTTGGAGAAGCACTCCGCCTTTGGGATAAGGAGCTTGAAGCCGTAGGCTGACCCGCGTGAAGTCTTGAGATTGGATGTGTCATGTTAAAGCACGACAGAAGCACAATTTTTTTCCAATTTTCGGATTGGCACCGAACACTTGATCTTGTTCGGAAGTCAAGTTTTCACTGACGGTTTTTGATTTTCCAAGCTTATGGCACTTTTAAACTATTGTGTGTTTCCAGCATAAGTCTCGCAGTGCAACGCCGGACACCTTCAGAGATTCGGCAAAAACATTCTTGGATATTGCTATATATGCATCGGTTTCAAATTGTGTCTTCGGTCAATAGTTGGGTTGCCCGGCTCCTGTGCTTTCCTCCTATGTTCCGCTTTGTTCGGCTAGGTGTGTAAAGGGAGAACCACTGCGATTGTGCTTCCAGCTCGCATGGTTAAGAACCTCAGTGGAGAAAGCTGAAAAACTGACTGTCACAATAAGCGTAAACTGGCCAGCGATAACTATAAGATAGATAGGGGTCACCCCGTGTTAAATGACGACGTTCATAACATTGGCCGAAGTGTTTACGGCTTGACCTCGACTGTCGCGGAGCACTAACCGGGGGCTAGTTACTGGCCTCCCAACTTTAAGCTCCTATGACTAAGTGAAAATTATAAAGCCCGCATATCTGATTACCTGGTTTCCGCTAACACAACCGCCTTCGTGCACCGAGACGTCGACTAATGGTTGTCTTGTTATTACGGAAACACCCTGCGTAGTATCTACAAAGGGGTAGAAGCCGACGATGGGCCACTTTCAACTAATAAACGGTCGCAACGGAGTCAAAATAAACATATCATTGGCATTTGTATTTGATATACAAGGGCCGCCTTCCGTAATCATCGTTATAAAGCCATAAATATGCTTAAATTTGACTTAAGAATTTTGCCAAGCTGAATTGCCTGGCTCCTGTGCTTACCCCTACGTTCCCGATTGTTTGGCTAGGCGGTAAAGGGAGCACCTCTGTGATTATTACTACTGGGTCATCCGAGTTAGTACCTCAGACTGGGTGAAGCCGAAAGCTAGCAATCTTAAAGGATCACATTGGTCGGCAACGACGGACGTGAAAATTTTGGTTCATTAATACCATAGAGTTCGGGAACTTTCCCTGAACTAAATCCTCAATATTTTCCTCCCACATTGATCGGAGGTGAGATTTCATGATCATGATAAGCATGACGACCCAAAGAAAGGAACCGGTAGCGGGACTATTCTCCTTGGAAGATGTTTCTTACATTAAGTAATATAACATATCTCTCAGTGTACCTTTGTTTATAAAAGGTATGGCCGGATTGCCTTGTTTTCCATAAATCTTTGCCCTTATAACGGCTTTATAACGTAGGAAAACACTCCTCAGCTACTGGACGAAGAGGTGGAAGCCGAAGGTCGGTCAACAAAGTTTTGTACAATATGGATTCGAGCATTAATGATGCAGAGTACTTGGATACATAGAATCATTGCAAAAAATTTGTGATTTTACTCTGGATATCGATCCTTAATTCGGCCACCCGTGCCCACATTAAGGCTCTGGGGCTACTGGGCTTCGTGCTCATTATTTATAAATACTAGATGACATCCCGCGTTGCTGCGGGACTCATTTTCACACACCCTAAGACTATAGTGAAGTCATATACGTGTTCATATATTGGAAACAGATAGGTTGGTAGACAAAGTAACGGACTACACTTGTGATGATAACCGACAACACCAAGGTATCTAGTTAGAAAATTTATCACATATACCGACGGATAAAAAAACTCTATGCAATGACATAATATGAATGTTTATGAAGACACTAAGAAAATGATCCAGGATATGCCGTGTAATCCTTGTGTCATGTCAAGCATTTGTAGATGGGCCTTTTCCTTGATATAACTGACCGGGGAAAAATTTAAGAAGTATGTACAATTAGTAAAATGAAATGTAGCATATATATTGCAATTATGGTGTTGTGTTTCTCTTTCGTCTTACTCATCAGTTCATCTCTGTATAGTAAAATCTAAGTTAAATATAGCAAATATAAATCACCTAATGTAACTTGATGATGATCAAGATGAAATTTACTGTCACAACAGCAGCTATATATTTATAAAAGCCATGCTTGACGGGCTGATAGCAAATAAATATAGTGGATTTAGTGTGATGTTTTGATGTTTCTCAGACCTAAAGAAGAGCGAAAATGAGTTTAAGAAAAGAGCAGAAATCTTCTATTTGGACGTCAACGGTGACTATCATTGACATGCATGGGTTAAATTTAGTGATAGCACCTGAAGTTGAAACTTCAGAACACAAAAAATATCCAGCTGCAAATGCAATAGTAAGCATCAGAAAGAATTGTTGGTTGAAAATAATAATATCAATTGGTATAAATATAGATGTAGGATGAATATACGATTTGATCCAAAACTGCATCAACAATCTCAATTTGTCATGCAAAAACATACCACTTCATAATCATAAGAATAGAGAGGCAGATAGTCCAACAAAGCATATCAGGCACCGGATTCAACATTTATGTCGCTCATTTCCTTGGAAAGATAGCAGTAGATGCGCAACCTGTATAAGTGGTAGAGGATATAAGATATCTTGTTGATGTAGATAAGAAAATTCTGCAGAAACAAATGGAGCTGCAAACTGCTTGGATTTTGATAAGATAAAACCACGGTGACATGGATTAGAAATTCATGCAGAACCAAACATGGGAATGTAAGGTAGAAGATTAAAGTTGGTTGACAACTGCAACAACCAACATGGCAGGTTGTAGCACCTGCTGCATAAACAAATAAGAAGATATTTAACCTTCTAATGGAAGTACATACTAAAACTTCACCCAACAAAATCATCAAGAGGCCGTGGACATTCAACAAATATTGGGAGGCGGTAGAGATTAGGGAGTAGTTAGATAGAGGAAGATGGTACCTGCGAGGAGGATAGAGTTGTACTTCCAAGCGAGGAAAGAGACATGAGCTTGAGTGATTGATGCGAAGACATGCATGGGCGCATGATTGCATGACCACCGGGAGATGAACCGCAGAATCGGCGGGTGGCAGATGCACGATGCCAAGTTGGATAAAAGCATTAAGCATCAAGCGATTTGACGCAACCTGGCTGATGATCTGGATATACAGGGACCATGGAAAGGAGGGGATTGAAAAGAGGTGTTGACATTGTTGGGAAGGAGAAGTGGAAGCGATGGTACCACTTTTACGGGAAGGGACTGAGGAACGTGCATATGGAAGGCGCGCGGCGGCCACTCAGTTAAATCCAGCAGTTTCTATCGTATTTGCAAGGTAATGGAAGGCAAGGAGATGAGCGGGCGATAAATGTTGATGTCTTGATCTGCCTTCATGGTCGCATTTTTGTCCGGGATTTCGGGACAGAGTCGGTCGCGGCGGACGGAAGAGATACCGGCGCCCATTGGAGTCGCAGCGGGAAAGACGATGGTCAGCAACTTTTTTTATTGATTTTAATTTATTAGTTGAATGGCCAGCGACTTTTTGTGATGGGGCTACACCAACGTCTAACAATCATGGGCTACAGCTCACGTACCAAATAGTGGCTTGGGCAGCCCAGTTGTAAGAAATCTGAGTAGTGCAATGCATCGAGTCCATCTAGGGCGCTGGCATCGCACGGAAAAGATGAGGTCGAAAGGTCGGTCTGCTAATTGGAAAAGAAATGCTGATGTGGCATTTTGATGAGGTGGACAGGCTGCATGTCAAGAGAAATAAGATAGTGGGGATCAACTATTTAGGTATTATAGATTAAAGGGGCACATCGATCCCCTGATCTGGTGGTGCCACCCGACCAGTGGCTCAGTGGCTACTGCATTGCCTATTCAATGCAGAAAGTTCAAACTACTCAATGTTCGACATGACCGAATTATGGGCAAATGTGTCTTTGGACAACAATAAGTACCATCTGGGACTTATCCGGCATCAAGCTAATATATCATGGCGACTTCTCACAACCCTCTTGAGAGAGTCCTGGACTAGGGGGTGTCCGGATAGCCGAACTATCATCATCAGCCGGACTCCAAGACTATGAAGATACAAGATTGAAGACTTCGTCCCGTGTCCGGATGGGACTTTCCTTGGCGTGGAAGGCAAGCTTGGCGATACGGATATGTACATCTCCTACCATTGTAACCGACTCTGTGTAACCCTAGCCCTCTCCGGTGTCTATATAAACCGGATGGCTTTAGTCAGTAGGACGAACAACAATCATACCATAGGCTAGCTTCTAGGGTTTAGCCTCCTTGATCTCGTGGTAGATCCACTCTTGTAACACACATCATCAATATTAATCAAGAAGGACGTAGGGTTTTACCTCCATCAAGAGGGCCCGAACCTGGGTAAAACATCGTGTCCCTTGTCTCCTGTTACCATCCACCTAGACGCACAGTTCGGGACCCCCTACTCGAGATTCGCCAGTTTTGACACCGACATTGGTGCTTTCATTGAGAGTTCCTCTGTGCCGTCGCAATCAGGAAGGATGCCTTTTCCCATCTTTAAAGACGGTGCCGTCGTCAAGGGAGTTTTGGCCGCCGGCCAAACTATCTGGCTAGGTGGTTTTCTTATGACCGCCTGTTCGGCCACCGCTCCGACAATGACCTCTCAGGTCATCAAAAGCGATCTTCATGTCAGCTCGGAATTCGCCGAGCAGCTAGATCTGATGGAGCTCTCCTCCGTAAATGAGCTCTTGGATCGCATCGCCACCCTGGGAGTCGCTACAGACTACGATCAGATTGGGCTTAAAACCGATCTGAGAGAAATTAACTCTCCCCAGGCTACCCACCACGTTGTTGTGGTAGAGGAACAATGCGGCGACTCTTCTTCTACGTTAAAAACTAGCTATGTCCGGATTCCCGATCCCTCCATGCCGGATTCCCGCGGAGGGACGGATGTCAATCAAATACTGAACCTAAAGTCAGGCATCGGACCAGAATTGTTGGAAAACATCCAACAAACCAAGCTTCCAAATCCGGAAACCTCTTTGCCTTTGAGCCTCAGATCGGACGGGGTTCCGAATTTAATTCCACCCGCCCACCCAAACATAAGCGATCTATCTCAAATATGGCAAGAGCCCGATGAAACAGTACATCATTACTGGGCCAGATTCCTCCTGGTTATGAACATGATAAAGGACTGCCGTGAAGAAAGCGCGATTTCAATTTTCTGCAACAATTGCACGGACAAGGGAATCATGAACGCCATAAGTCGTCGCGAAGTGACACGCTTCGCCGACCTAGCGACCATTGTACAAAAATACTGTGTGATGGAGAGTGCCTGGAAAACCAAAACCAGGTTTTGGGACAATCCGGCCCTGAATACAACCCCAGTCCAAAATAAAAGGGTGCGTCATACTCAAGCACCTGGGTTAAAAAACCAAAAAGCAAAAAAAACCCTAAAGGGCACGGAACCGTACTGGAGAGGTGGCTCAACGGACCCTGCAAAATCCACAGTACGGAGGGCGCCACTCCAACACATAGCCTTCAAGCATGTTGGATACTACGGCAGGTGGCCAAAAGTGGCGAAGGCTTTCTAGCCCCGGGCAACCAGCCCAGCAGTACCATTACGGTATTAACAGTCTTCGAGACTTTCGCATCAAATAACATGCGGAAGCGAACAATCCGCAGCCTCGCTGAAGTCTACCAAGTAGCAACAACAAATCCATAAAGCGACACGGCTATCACCTTCAATGCCAGCGATGAACCTAAATTCCGAACAGCTCGAGCACCAGCCGCATTGGTCCTCAGTCCGATAGTGGACGGCTTTTGTCTTACCAAGGTACTCATGGATGGCGGCAGCGGATTAAACCTCATCTACGAGGAAACCCTTCAAAAATGGAAATTGACTGGAGCCGCATTGAGCGAAGCAGCACAACCTTCAGGGGAATAATCCCTAGTCGAGAAGTACGCTGCACAGGAAAAATCACACTAGACGTAGTGTTCGGCTCGCCGGACAATTACAGGTCCGAAGAGGTCACGTTCCAAGTGGCCCCATTCTGCAGCGGATATCACGCCTTGTTAGGGCGAGAGGCATTCACAATCTTCCAAGCTATACCCCATTACGGGTACATGAAGCTCAAAATGCCCGGGCCCAATGGAATAATCACTCTTGCCAGTGATCCAGATATAGCACTCCGCGCTGAAAATAAGACAGCCGCACTGGCCCTAGAGGCATTATCCGAAGCCCTAGCGGCAGAGGAACTCACTGCGCTGCGCTCCATGGTGGACAGGGACGATGTGATACTCGATAAGAGGTCTAAGTCCACCTCTTTTAAACCAGCAGACGAAATAGTCAAATTCCAGGTCCATCCAACGGACCCCACAAAGACGGCCTCCATTGGGGCACAATTGAATCTTGATGTAGAAGCCACACAACGAGAATTCCTTCGGGAAAATTGGGACATTTTCGCCTGGCACCCTTCAGATATGCCAGGAATCCCACGCAGGCTGGTAGAACACAGCCTAAACGTCCTAAAAGGATTCAAGCCAGTCAAACAGGCTCTTCGGCGATTTTCCGAACCCAAAAGACAGGCAATGGGAGAGGAGCTAGCCAAACTCTTAGAAGCCGGATTCATCAGAGATATAAAACATCCGGACTGGCTAGCCAACCTGGTAATGGTACCAAAAAAGGACAAATCCTGGCGCCTTTGTGTCGATTTCAAAGACCTTAACAAGGCCTGTCCAAAGGACCCTTTCCCTCTCCCTCGCATCGACCAAATCATCGATGCTACCGCAGGGCACGATTCATTGTGCTTCCTCGACGCATACTCCGGATACCATCAAATCAAGATGGCGGAAAAAGACCAGGCCGCAACGACATTCATTACTCCATACGGACCATTCTGCTTCAACACAATGCCCTTCGGACTCAAAAACGCCGGCGCAACATATCAGCGCATGATTCAGACATGTCTGGCCACCCAGATAGGCAAAACAGTAGAGGCATACGTAGACGATGTGGTCGTCAAGACCAAACACGTCGAAACTCTAGTAGACGACTTGAGGGTGACATTCGACAACCTCCGAGCATATGACATTAAGCTCAACCTGGAAAATGTGTTTTCGGCGTACCAGCCGGAAAGCTCTTGGGCTTCATTGTATCCGGTAGAGGAATTGAAGCAAACCCAGCCAAGATCCGAGCTCTGTCACAATTGGATATCCCAAAAGACCTCAAGCAAATACAAAAACTAACTGGATGTGTGGCGGCTCTAAGCCGCTTCATCTCCCGTTTGGGAAGAAAAGGCACTGCCCCTCTATCGCCTCCTCCGGCGCACCGAACATTTCGAATGGACGGATGCTGCCACGGCCGGACTCGAAGAAATTAAGGCCGTATTGGCAACAAATCCGGTCCTGGCCGCGCCCAACCTGGGCGAACCGATGTTATTATATATCGCAGCAACACATCAAGTTGTCAGCGCGGTACTCGTCGTCGAACGAGAAACAGAAGGGCACAAATTCCCTCTTCAAAAACCAGTGTACTACGTATCCACTGTCTTAACTCCATGCAAGTCCGGTACCCACATTATCAAAAGATAGCGTATGCGGTGTTCATGGCATCCCGGAAGCTGCGACACTACTTTCAAGAGTGTTCCATAACGGTGGCCTCCGAAGTACCTCTCAACGACATTATAAACAATCGCGACGCGACGGGCAGGATTGCAAAATGGGCCATTGAGCTCTTACCATTTGACATAACCTACAAACCACGGCGAGCTATAAAGTCGCAAGTTCTGGCTGACTTCATCGCCGAATGGACCGAAGCCGAACTCCCTAAAGAGTACGGCGCATACTCCAATTGGATCATGCATTTCGACGGCTCCAAAATGTTGGCTGGCTTGGGGGCTGGCGTCGTCTTGACGTCCCCAACCGGAGACACAGTCCAATACGTACTTCAAATAATGTACACGGACTCCAACAATGCAGCCGAATACGAGGCCCTTCTACATGGCCTCCGGATGGCAATCTCCATGGGTATTCAACGCCTAGAGGTGCGCGGGGATTCAAACCTCGCAATATCCCAAGTAAATGGAGACTTTGACGCCAAGGATCCGAAAATGGCAGCCTACCGTAACGCCGTCCTAAAAATGTCAGCCCGGTTCGAAGGACTCGAATTCCACCATGTAGCCCGGGATAATAACCAGGCAGCAGACGTGTTGGCACGCATCGGCGCAAAACGCGACGCCGTCCCTCCAAACATCTTCCTGGAGCGGCTCTTTAAGCCATCCGTATTATGGGAAGAGGAGTCCGGAAATAACAATCCGGAACCAACTGCATCACCTAACACAGAACATTCTGACACAATCGGTGGCTCAGCCAATGAAATAACAGATTCAGCCCACGAAATACTGGCAGTAATTGCCCCGTGGACGGAACCATTCCTAGCCTACTTAATCAGGCAGGAACTTCCCGAAGACCAAAATGAGGCCCGCTGCATAGTTCGGCGATCTAAAGCCTACAAGGTCCATGAGGGAGAACTTTATAAGAAAAGCACAACCGGAGTCCTTCAAAGGTGTATCTCCGAAGAGGAAGGGCGAAATCTCCTGGCTGAAATTCACGCCGGACTCGGCGGGCACCACGCCGCCGCCCGGGCCCTTGTAGGCAAGGCCTTCCGTACAGGATTTTATTGGCCGACCGCCCGGGCAGATGCTCAGGACTTAGTCCAACGATGCGTCGGTTGCCAGCTCTTTGCTAATCAGAGCCACATGCCACCCACCGCCCTCAAAACTATACCCATCACTTGGCCGTTCGCGGTCTGGGGGCTTGACATGGTTGGACCCCTTAAAGGGGGAACCCACAAGCACAAATACTTATTGGTCATGGTGGATAAATTCACCAAATGGATAGAGGCCAAGCCGGTTAAAACGGCAGAATCCGGACCTGTGATAGACTTCATATCCGGGGTAGTACACCGTTTTGGCGTCCCCCACAGCATCATCACTGATAACGGCACGAATTTCACGGCCGACGAGGTTAAACTCTGGTGCAAAAACATGGGCATCAAGCTCGACTACGCTTCAGTCTACCACCCTCAAACTAACGGTCAAGTGGAACGAGCAAATGGTCTAATCATGAGCGGCATCAAACCCAGATTAGTGCGGTCCCTCACGGAATCTAACACGCACTGGGTAGAGGAGCTCGACTCCGTACTCTGGGGGCTGCGGACCACGCCAAACCGCACAACCGGATTCACACCATTTTTTATGGTATACGGCGCTGAGGCAGTTTTGCCCTGCGATATAATTCATGACTCACCTCGCGTGCGCATGTACGAGGAAAGAGAAGCCGAGTTGGATCGGCAGGACAGTTTGGACGCTTTAGAGGAGGAGCGCGACGTGGCAAAATCCCGTTCCGCATTCTATCAGCAGCAGGCTCGAAGATATCAAAGCAGAGAAGTACGGGCCAAAACTTACAATGTTGGCGAGCTAGTTCTACGCCTGCCGGACAAGAAAAAGGACAAACTTAAGCCCAAATGGGAAGGTCCCTTCATCATCGACCAAGTCCTTACCGGCGGTGCATACCGTCTACGCAACGCATCTGACAACCGACTCGAGCCAAACCCATGGAACGCAGCCCGTCTCCGAAGATTTTACGCCTAGCGCCGGACTCAGGGTTCGTCTCCTTCCTCCGTCCACCTTTCATATTTTTTCGCTGTCTTTGTTTTCCCTCCTTTTTCCTCCCTCTTTCAGCACAAGCCCCTTGAGGGCTGATCTACGGTTTGTTGGCACTCACTCGATGTGCTACTCGCACTCGTTATACCTAGGGGCTTCTTTAACAGAAGCTTATTTCTATGGGCTTCATGCCCAACACATGTGTCATACTTCCGCATGTACCTTTTGATCACCGTTATATGCATCGATATGACTTAAGTTTTGGCCAAGCCGGGTTGCCTGGCTCCTGTGCTTACCCCTACGTTCCCGATTGTTAGGCTAGGAGGTAAAGGGAGCACCTCTGCGATTGTTACTGCCGGGTCAGCCGGATGTGTACCTCAGACTGGGTGAAGCTGAAGGATAGCGTTCTTAAGGGAATATTCGGTCGGTGACCTGAAAGATGATTTATTACTTACTTATTTATCTGCCCCCAGATGCTTTTTCTGCTATTTTCGCAGTCCGGACATGCACTTTAGGGCATGCCTCCCAGGGAAAGGAACCCTTAACGGAACTATTCTCCCTGGAAGATGTTTCTTACTAACCATGTGATATAACATAGCTAGTTGGGCACTTGTCTGATAAAGCAATTATGACCCCTACGCCTTGTCTCCATGCATGCCCTGGTTCTTTTATAACCGTACGGGTATTCGGACACACTCCTGATTGTTGGGTCCCGAGGTTGAAGCGAAAAGGTCCGCAAAGACAAATGATCTACAATCCGGCTAGAAGGCATTTTACATGTCATTTTAAAATTACATCGTCAAACTGACTGATTGTACTCCTCTTCAATCCCATCTAACAGGCTGTCTAATTTACAGTCCTGTTGGGAATATTTCGCGGCCAATTCTACTTGGTCGTACATCAGGCTCACAGGGATCTCCTTCCCATCGGGCCCCACAGGTCCGACCTCGGCCATGTGGTTTGGGTCAGCCTTCGGGTACGCGTCTTCACCATGGCCCAGGCCTCCCTGGCGCCCTGACGGCAGGCCGATATCTTCCACAGACGGAGACGCCGCCGCACTCCCTGAAGCTTCTCGGCAAGCCCTCCAAGGCCCTCAGGTAGGGAGACGGAAGGCCATGAGGCCTGAACGACGCGGCTCATCGCCTGCCGAACACGTTCGAGCAGTTGCAGCAGCTCGGGAAGAGGGTCTCCCGTGGAACCAGGCATCTCCTCCGCCGAACAACCCGTGAGCACACCTACGACACATTTCTGTCAATCGACTTCCTCGCCGAACTCTTCTTTTCAAAAGAGTTTGCTCAAGCACTTTCTATAAATGCCGCGACGAAGCCGCCGATTCTCCTTTACGGAGCTAGACAGCTGGACCCGAACATCTTTTAGTTCTTCGCCCAGCTGGGTGTTGGCATCTTGGAGTTTGTTCCTCTCCTACTGCACCCTCATAAGCACCCTCTCGCCGGCCTTCAACTGGCGCAACAGATGTTGCTTGTCCGGATCTAGTCCGGCACCCTCTGCAATATTATTGTCAGACTATACACACACGCCGCACTTCATAAACTACTTCTTTTCAAAATATGAATTCCCAGAGGGGGTCTCTGTGGCTCCCCCGGCAGCGGCTAGTGCGGCCTCAAGTTGGGCCTTGCATTCTTGAAGCTCCTGGGACAGGTGGGTATTCTTCTCGGTAAGATCCTGCATAACAAATGATCCTTAAATTAGTTAGTTTAACTATTTTAAGTCTCGGGGGCTACTGGCATATATAACTATTAAAATTCCTCATTAAAGGCATTCAACGCCTCTGGTTAAACCATCTTGAGCAGCACGGAGGTGCGCATCTCCCGCATTAAAGGCATTCAACGCCTTTGGGGAGAAACACGCGTCACGAAGAACTGTCCGACGGCGCCTGTGATTCATGGCGCTCTCCACCTCAGACCTGGTGGCGGACAACCTGTCGGCATCCTCCGTTGGAGGAGCATCCGGCTCGTGCCTTGTGCTCGCCTCCCCCTCCGGACCAGGCGTTGGAGCCTGGCTGGCGGAGGCTTGGTTGGCACCCTCTCCGAACTCAGTCCGGCAAGCGCTCTTTCTCCTGGAAGAATCATGAGCATTAATATACCTCCCAGGAGTCTTTTCCTTAAAAGACAATGGTGCACCATACCTTTGCGGCGACGTTTCGATTCGCGCCGCACTCCTCTTCCGCCTGCTAGGCCGCACTAACCTCGTTTGGTAAGTCGCCGCGGGCTCGGCTTCCCACCGTAAAGGCACCTCCTGCGAAGCACCATTGGTACACGGTTGTCAGAAATAAGCATTAAAAAAGTAACGGTGTCGGGACTTCGGTCGTACTCACCTGGGAAGCCAGACATAAACCGGGGTAGTCAGCCGTAATGGCGACTAAAGCATTGTCTATGCTGAGCTGGTGGAACACCCCGTCAATCAAATCCACCTTTATGTCCGGATCCTCTTCGGAGGCCGGATCAAGGGATCTTCCCGGATCCTCGGGTTGTGGAGTTGGGCTTTCTATGCCCGCCACATCCCGGCGTAGTTCCTGCGTCGAAATCATAAAGTAAGACACTTATCTTTGAAAGCACGGATCAAATATATAAGCGTCCGCTTACCCAGCTCCGAGGGTTATTCATGGAGAATCCATTCAATGGATTCATGCGGAGGAAGTCCTCCTTCTCCCCCTTTTACAAGCCGGACAGGATCTTCACCAGATCGGCGGCCGATCCCGGCCCCGTGCGGCCATGATGGGTGGTGTCATTCTCCCCGTTGAAATCCCACATGGGGTGGCCCCTATATTGGAGCGGCTACACCCCTCGCATAATGCATGTGGCCATGACTCCAATCATGGTTAATCCGGAATGGGCTAGTAACCGTATCCGGCCCATCAGATAGTGGACGCTCCTATCATCTTCCTGTTGAGGGCTCCGTGGGCGCCAACTCAGGCGTTTCTTCAGAGGAGCGTTGCTAAACTCCGGGAGGCCGATCCGAACTGGATCCGGTAGCGGGGCGTCTTCCATATAGAACCACTCCGAAGGCCAGTCTTCGGACGCCTTC
The DNA here is from genome assembly GCF_018294505.1 of Triticum aestivum. NCBI lineage: Eukaryota > Viridiplantae > Streptophyta > Magnoliopsida > Poales > Poaceae > Triticum > Triticum aestivum. The sequence goes on from NC_057807.1 coordinate 530,728,588, forward strand.
TTCGGGATTCGGGATAGGTATCCGGTCCCGGCGATGCGCCATATTTCGGCTCCACCCACTTGATATATCGACCCCTCGTGAGAACAGGGTACGAGGCAAAACAGCCTCTTCCACAGCGCAAAATGGGGCTCGATGCCCAAGAACAGCTCGCAAAGAGCTACAAAGCCGGCGATGTGCAAAATGGAGGCAGGCGTGAGGTGGTGAAGTTGGAGTCCATAGAACTCCAAGAGCCCCCGGAGAAATGGATGTATGGGAAATCCGAGTCCCCTTATTAAGTAGGGGTCGAAGCATACCCGCTCTCCTTTGGAGGGATTGGGGACGCTCTCCGCCTGCTTCCCACCCTTGTAGGTGGCCAGTCCGGCTCGAACCGGAACCATAAAGGCTGGGGGAAGGTATCCCTCCGCTTGGAGCGTCACTAACTCGCTATGCAGGACTGAGCATCTCCTCCAATCTCCTGGCTGAGGACTGGGACCGCGAGAAGAGGAGCCGCATCGACTATCCATGATGGAATGGATTTCTTGTCAGATGCGCCTCGATGAGTACTTGCGGAAGGAGGATGGTGTGATTTGGATCTGGATCCTCGCCTCTCTTATAGGCAGCTTATTCGCGCTGCTAGGGGGTAAAACGTAAGAATACCCTGGCTTTTCGCATTCGTACAACACGTGGAAGAAGGCCATTATTGGATGTGGAAGCCAAGGAGCACAACATTTATGAAGAAACCGTACACTATCCGCAAACACATGGAACATGAAGGAGAACCCGCCTTGCAAACGCCGAAGACAACATACGCGCCAGACTCGTCGTCATTGAAGCCTGGTTCGAGGGCTACTGAGGGAGTCCTGGACTAGGGGGTGTCCGGATAGCCGAACTATCATCATCGGCCGGACTCCAAGACTATGAAGATACAAGATTGAAGACTTCGTCCCGTGTCCGGATGGGACTTTCCTTGGCGTGGAAGGCAAGCTTGGCGATACGGATATGTAGATCTCCTACCATTGTAACCGACTCTGTGTAACCCTAGCCCTCTCCGGTGTCTATATAAACTGGATGGCTTTAGTCCGTAGGACGAACAACAATCATACCATAGGCTAGCTTCTAGGGTTTAGCCTCCTTGATCTCGTGGTAGATCCACTCTTGTAACACACATCATCAATATTAATCAAGCAGGACGTAGGGTTTTACCTCCATCAAGAGGGCCCGAACCTGGGTAAAACATCGTGTCCCTTGTCTCCTGTTACCATCCGCCTAGACGCACAGTTTGGGACCCCCTACCCGAGATCCGCCAGTTTTGACACCGACACCTCTCTCAGGGGCCTGTCCGCCGATCATTATCTCTAATATATTACACTGCATTTCTATTCCTACTTATGCCACCGAGGTAGGAGTTGATCCTCAGGCTGATTTTGCAAATCGACCTGAGTCTCGGGGGCTACTTGGATCAGCACTTTTATGTTTTCCTTCAGGTGCATCTCGGGTTTTAGACCAACACACACCTTGAGGGCTGCTAGATATGCATATACTGGCTATATATCTCGGCAGAGAATAAATTGCACCAATCAAAAATATTCATAAAAAATTAGCCCGCGGTCGGGGTGGTGCACCACCTCGGAAGCAGTCCGGCATAAAACTCGGGCGCCAATGGGTAGCTCCATAGAGGGCATTTCCGGCATTAAGCACGGCTAAACTCCTTCAACTTTTTAGAACCAAGGTGATTTATGACACTTCGGATAAAATCCGACGTTGGAGCTTGGATATAGTTATAGTCCGACATTGGAGCTCGGATACAGTCCGGCGTTGGAGCTCAGATATAGTCCGGCGTTGGTGCTCGGCTGCAAAAGATACCTCGAATGCAGTCCGCCGTTGGAGCTCGGATGTAAGAGGACACCGCCGGAGGGGAACAACTTCAAACCCGAGGTGTGGTATAAAAATAACAAGGCATTGATAAAGGCCAAAGACTTGAAGGGCTCCTCGGATACCCGACGTATGAAATTTTCAGATTTAGCTCGGCAATCCTCAAGATAGAAGATGGGAAGATTTGTTGAACCAGATTTCAAGACCGACGACCGAAGATGAAGAACAGTTTGGAAGAACCGAGGAGCGTCCCCAACTTGAAGACCGGTTCAGGGGGCTACTGACGGTGTCCTGGTCCACGGGGTACTCACCATGTTGTCTCCCGATCAGTTGGATTGGGCCGAGGACCCCTATGGTCGTTTACTCATGGGCCAGTTCAGAAAGCTGAAGTATACACAAGGAAGATTCCACAAGACTTGGTGATCAAGACAAGGACTCCTCCCCACCGGTGTTCGGCTAGGACTCTTGTTATCCTGGGCCTCTGGTGCATTATATAAACCAGTGTCAGGCCAGTCGATAGATCATTATGACAATCATACAAGCTAGACTTCTAGGGTTTAGCCATTACGATCTTGTGGTAGATCAACTCTTGTAATACTCATATTCATGAAGATCAATCAAGCAGGAAGTAGGGTATTGCCTCCATAGAGAGGGCTCGAACCAGGGTAAACATTGTGTCCCCCGCCTCATGTTACCATCGACTTTAGACGCACAGTTCGGGACCCCCTACCCGAGATCCGCCGGTTTTGACACCGACATCCACCATGACGCCTGATGACATCACCCTCCTGCGCGAGTCCCTCGCCACACATCAGGCGCCAAGTCTTCACTGTGCCACGCCGCCGAGAAACACCACCACTAATGTGCAGGATGAAACACCGCTCCACCAATTATTCCGTCCACTGATCCCTCGAGCCCGTCTACACCTCCAAGAATGACGCCACAAGAGGGAAACGACACAATAATGCCGTCGTCATCCGATCTACTGATCTAGGGTTTTCCTCGGAGGTAGCAGATAGTGGCCTGGAACTTCTAAAATGCGATGCCTTCAACAAGGGAACGACACCAAATAGTGCCGCCATCGCCGGCCTCAGCAGCAGCCGCGAGCAGGTCTTCACCTAGATCTGTTTCAATGGCCTCCATCAAGCGTCTTGCGCACGAATCGTCCACCACCGCGGCCGCCGTGTCGCCCGTCGTGAGACCACAACCGCCGACACATCCTCCGCCGTCTGGGGCCGCCGCCTCGGGATCCATCCCTCGCTGGCCGCCGGAACGAAGCCATCGAGCCCCAGCGAGGGCAGCCAATGGGGGAGGAGAAGCTAGATCCAGCCATGCTCGGCCATGATCCGGCCTCTCCCCGCGTTGTAGCCACTCCCGCGGCCCTGCATCTCACCTGCGCCTGAGGCGACGCAAGCAGCGCATGCGTGCACAACGCCGCGGAGAGGGGAAACGCCCCGCTGCCACCCTCCATGGGGCGTGCGCGGACTTCGCCGGCGGCCCCTCCAGCGGCGGCGACACGAGGGAGGGGGCGAGGGGGACTTGGCGGCGGCGGCGCTAGGGTTAGCAAACACGGAGAGCTGCCTCTCCTGGATAGGAGGTTTACCTGGTCAAATAAACGAGTCAAGCCGACCCTGGAACTCCTTGACCGTGTCCTCGTAAACGACTCTTGGGGATCAGATCTTCCCGAAATAATCAATCTCGAGTTTCACACGCTATGTCTCCAACCATGTGCCTCTGATCATTTCGATTAGCAACCTTCCCCCGCCCCGCATTCTTTAGATTTGAACTTGGAGGGGCCTAAAGCCCGGCTTGTCGTACAATTTTTCCCTTGCTTGCTCCTGGGCTTCGGCGTACAATTTTTGTCATGGTCCTGAAAAAATGTCGCCTTGACCTCCGTGTGTGGCGCAAAAGTGTCATCCCTCTTAGTACCCGTGAGACAAAATATTCAAAAAAAAAACTGTGAGACAAACTGCAGATTAACAATCAATCCCCTCGACTCGATCGAGGAATGCCATTTCCTTTCCCTTGCTGAGCTTGCCCTTAGATGGGTGGTCATAAAAGTGCTATACAGAAGGATACGAGAAAAAAATGATTTACTGGAGTCTTCGTGCAAAAATAAAAAGAACTATTGACGGAGACAAAAACTCTAGATTCTTCCATGCCTCGGCATCTCAGTGTCGCCGCCACAATAAAATTCACTCTATCTCACTTCATAATCAGGACTTCATTGCCCATGACACTAAGTGCCAAATACTAACGTCCTATTACACATCCATTCTGGGGACACCGTTCTCCCCAACATGGAACTTCTCGCTGCAGTCCCTCTACCCGCATCACACCCCACGACTCTTGCAACTAGACTCTCCTTTTTAGGTGCAGGAAATCTATGATGCCTTTACGAACATGAACACGCTGGCCAGCCCCTTTCCGGACGTCTTTGGGCCGGGTTTTTTCCGAAAGTACTGGCCCATTCTGAAACAGAAAATAACGAACCTATTCCACTGCTTTTACGACCAGTCTGTAGACATATCATGTTTGAACAGAGCCTTTATCATCCTTCTCCCTAAGGCTCCGGGCACTCCTACACCAGATGCATTCCGACCCATCTCACTTCAAAGCTGCCCGGTCAAAGCCATAGCAAAACTTCTTGCAAACCGTCTTAAGCACGTCATCCCTAAATCTGGACGCTCAGCTCGAGCTTTTGGGCTCGGCTCGCGCTCGCTGCAACTCGGCCCGAGCTAGGCTCGGCCCGTCAAGTAAAAAGGCCGAGCCGAGCTGTACTTTTAGGCTTGTTTCGACCTCGGGCCGAGCCAGGCTCGGCTCGGTCCAACTAGCGAGCTAAAAGCTCGCAGCCCAGCGAAGGCCCAATGAACACCACACACCACAATTTAGCCCATCTAGCCCAGCAAAATGACTACAGAGAGGCAGACGGGAATCAAATCGCTAGGGTTGCTCACTTTCTCGCCGCCACAGCATCCGCTTGCCTGGGCGTCATTGGCAGGCAGCACACCACCGCTCCCCTATGCTCCTCCCTTCCCTCCTCTCCTTCCTCCCCAAGCCCCTGCGTCGGCGCAAGCTTTGCATCCCGGCCTCCAGCGCGGCTGCCTACATGCAGACGAACCACCAGGCCGAGGCCACGCTCGTCGGCGTTCTCTTCCTGCTCACTGCCGGTCTGCTGCGTGCCCGCGCCCGATGGAGTTGACGACTAGCTGGCAAGTTCCTTGCGCCCCGCGGCCGCCGGAAACGCAGATGACCACCTCAAGCTCCCATGCATGGCCGAGCAAGTCGGAGTGAATCCACTCGCTCCCCCGGCGGCGAACGGCCATGAACTGCAGCAGCATCCCGACGCTTGCACGCGGCACGCTGCCGGCCATCCTCCACTGCCGTTCCCCGTCCTCCAGATGGTGGCCCCACATGGCAGCGACCAGTTACTGTTAGGCTTGCCGAGCCTCCGAGCTGCACCGAGCAAGAGGCAAGCTCGGGCCGAGCCCCAATATCTAGCTCGTCTGACTACTCGGCTCGGCTCGAGAAGAGGCGAGCTAAGGCAGGCTCGGGGCGAGCCCGGCTCGGCTCGGCTCGCGTCCAGGTATGGTCATCCCGCTTCTGGTCCACCCTGACCAAACAGGTTTCTTATCAGGGTGCACTATCTTCGAAAATTTCTAGTATACGGTTGACATCCTCCACGTCTGCACTAGAAGAAAAGCCCCCCCCCCCCCCCATGGTTATCAAGCTGGATTTCTCGAAGGCTTTTGACTCTTTGCTTGTTACCGACAAAACAACCATCCTTCTTAATGGAATCCTTGGCACGTGGATACAATGTAAAAATGGGTTACGACAAGGGGATCCGCCATCCTCATTTCTCTTCATAATAGTTGCAGATGTACTTCAAAGAATGATCATAAATGCTTGTGAGCAAAATCTGCTTGCACACCCCATCTCCCCGGATCTTCCGTGCCCGGTCCTTCAATATGCGGACAACACCCTAATTATCGTTAAGGCCGACGCTTCTGTGGCCGCAAATCTCAAACGTATCCTCGGTGACTTCTCGAGCGCCACTGGGCTAGCCATTAACTTCTCTAAAACCACTTTCGTCCCCCTAAATATTGCGCCGGAAATTGCCTCCTCGATGGCGGCCAGTCTTGCCACCTCTGTAGCCTCTTTTCCGCAAAAGTATCTTGGCCTCCCGGCCCCTCTCTCCCCACAAACTGCCCCCTCCGCGTTCCAACCAGTAATAGATCATTGCAATGTGTATCTAGCTAGGTGGTGTGCCCTTCTGCTCTCTTGTGGTGGTTGTCTGATTCTGCTGTCACCCGTTCTTGACAGCCTTCCCACTTACTTCATGATGTGGTTCTCCCTACCCATAAGCGTTTTGGAGGAAATCGATAAACATAGACAGATTTTCTTTTGGTCAAACGGAGACTCATTCTCAGGGGCTAAGTGCTTGGTTGCATGGGATAGAGTGTGTATGCCTAAACAGGCAGGTGGTCTATGCATTAAAACTTACGAGAACATTTTGTTTGCCTTATGTTGAAATTTGCATTCAAATTCGTACACTCGCCCCCCCCCCCCCCCCCTCCCCCGACCCCCTTTGCCTTGGAAGGATTGGATTATAAACCACTCCCCACTACATATAGGTCTAGGGGAAAATGCCTCCTTCCTCAGCAAGGCTATCTTCAAGCATCTACATACACTACGAGAGATCTCCCAAGTTAGGATAGGAGATGGCTCTTCCACTTTCTTCTGGTTAGATCGCTGAATACTTTCAGAGTCTCTCGCCACCACCTTCCCAACCATGTTTTCTCACCACACAAAGCCAAATGCATTAGTCAAAAATATTATGATGGATGAGATTGATCTGGGCTTACGTAGCCGACTAACCTTAACTGCTTCCAATGAACTTGTTTCCTTGAGACTGTTATTGCAGGACATGCACCTCATGGGAGATCCAGACGAAAGATCGCTGCTCAACGGGGCTGCCTTTTCCACCAAAGGCGCCTATGACGCTCTTGCCTCTTAGCTGTCCGGCCCCAACCTTGCTCACATATGGGATTCGAGGGTTCCCAACAGGGTGCGGGTGTTTGGATGGTTGTTCTATCTCGACAAGCTTAGCACTCGAGCCATTCTACACCGTAAGATCATCATCGACTCGTCGTCCTGTCCCTGTTGCAACGGGGCGCAGGAAGATCGTGCCCCGCTGCTATTGCCATTTGGGATGCACTTGGGCTGCAGCCATGTTCCTCCATGCCACCCCACCTTGCCGTAGATGGTGTGGCCTTTCGTCGTCCTGTTGCTACTCTGGAAAATTTGAGTTGCGCGAAATGCGATGACCTTCAGGGGGATAAACCAAACCCCAAATGATGTAATTAGAGCCGTAATCTCCGACCTCACTCTCTGGTCACACCGCCTTAAAAAGGCGGACCAAAAAATCCACGCCGGATAGTGGCGGGATTTTTTTCTCCTCTCGTCTTGCATAAACCTTGTTGATGAAGTTTTGTTGAAATATATTCAGGTGGGAAGCCTTCCCCCCTGGTAACAGTTCAAAAAAAATCATCATGGTCATTTGGCGTGTGTGGCAGCTACGAACAGACCAAACACATGGCAAGGTTGTCGCGCCGGTTGAGGCTACGGTGGACTTTCTTGACAGCTACTACAAATCGATCAAGGCTTGCTGGACGCTTTACTACTGACGAGATACTGAAGGGGAAAGTGCAAGTCGGGTCTCACCTGAAGGTTCCGTTGGCACAATGCTCCCTGGCCAGCGCCTAATTATGGGTCGGCTGCCCTGTCCGTTGATGGTTCTTTCAAGGAATCAGATGGTGCTCAGGGATAGTGAGGGTAGAATCATATTTGCAGCTTACCGGGTGATTTTTCACTGTAATAATGTACTGGAGGCGGAAATTCATGCAATTATGCAAGGGATGGCCTTGGCTATCCAACACACGTCACGTCCAGTGGTAGTTCAGGCGGACTCTTCTGAGGCACTCTCAATCCTCTCAAGCAATGCCTTGACTCGCTCAGCTTATGGATAGTTCTAGAAATTAAAGAGTTGATGTGTAATATGGAGTTGTACATCGGTTGGCCAATTATAGCCGCTTCGAGTGCGCCACGGCTATGTGGATGAACTTGATTCCACCTTGTATTGAGGATTTGTGGACTCTTGACTATAACACTACAACTATGCAATGAAACTCTCTTTACCCCCACAAAAAAAAATCATCTAAATGCATCAGAATTCCAATTTGATTTCGTTGAACCAGCTATAAAAGCGGTGAGTGCAGCTGTCATGAAAACCCGTAAGAAAGATGACCTCTCCTCGCCGTCCAAGAGAGCGTACCAGCTCCGTGTCATTGTCACATTGGACTAGGCGATGCACATTAGAGACATTAACATCATCAACCTTTCATGAGGAGTGTGGCCGCTTGCGGCTGCACAACGCAGGACTGCTCGTCCAGATTCCTGTTGCCTCACATTTCCATACAGCGCGGTCATGTAATGAACGTACTCCTCATCTATAGCATGGATAGTATTTCTCATGGAGTAAAGGTACGACAAACAACCACAACCGCACGCGTGAATATAGCTAGCTAGCTCGCCCAAAGAAAATACCTGCTGATAACATAAACGAGTAGATTTATAAAGGCACTCCTGAGAACAGCTGGTGTCTCGACATGTAGTTATGTGACAGTTATCTCCAGGCTAGGTGCATGAACGTGAGGTGCAGTATGTTCTAAGATCATCACAAAGGACAACGCTTGTCCTTGGACCAACTACCTCATGTATGCACCTAGCTTGATTCACCTGCCTTTTTATATGCTGTTTATGTTACGCACTTCCATCTTTGATGCAGCTCGCCATGATGTATATATACTAGGGGTTGAGGCATGCCGATATGTGCGCACCTCCTGAAGCGACTGTCCGCGGTGCTAGTTGGACAAGCGCCCATTCCAGTACCTATTCTCTAATTACTGGCAAACATGCACAATTTACTCATGCGCATGGCTGCTTTGTTCCCTGATTTCAGTCGTATGCATGATCATTCGCATATGCTAGTAGCTCAGATCCAGATCGGAAGAATTTGATTACAATTCACTTGTACAAAAATGGACAAAGTTTTATCACAAAGACATATAGCAACAAGAGACTTGTGCTTCACAAATCAAATGCTTTCAAACTTGAGGACATGAGTTTCAAAGGACAGTTGGACTCTTTTACAGACGGATTATCGTTCAATTACAATTTACATAGAATTCACCGCGCAAAAAAAAATTACATAGAATTCACCTTAAGTGTTATATTGGCTAGCTCGTTTGCATCCATCCATATGCTACTCTATTGAGAGAAATTGTGCTGGCAATATAACGGTTGACTCTGGAGTACCTGACCAAACAAGACAAGACTGGGGGCAAGCAACAAAGAACCACCCAAATAGGCCGAGGCTCATGTTGCACAAATGTGGTGTTTGAGTGAAAAGCGAGGGACGGGGATCAAAGAAGCTTATGCCGTGGAGAAGCAAAAATGTGTCTAGTATAACCAAGTTGGATGACAGACTAGATTCTTGTATCAAGGAGACGAGACTTTCATTAGACTCTTCTTCATGACTTCAAATTATCGTCCATTTTTTTGAAATGGCAGGATTATTGCATTCATTAAGAAGAAAAGAGTTGCTCGGTTACTTAGAAGAAACCGAGCGAAACCAGATTGCCCAGATAATTAGAGAAAACCCGGTGACAAGAACGGCCCATATAATATACCCACTCACACCATTCCGAAGAGTGCCTCGCTGAGACAGCGCGCTGGCGTCATCGGGTGTCATCGACACCCCTAAACCCTGAGCAAAACGACTCTGACTTTGCCGTGGGTGATCCTTGACTCAACCCTCACCGTAGAGGCCCAATGAAGCTATATGAAGATCCGCGCCATTCGAGTCCCTCTATGCAGCTATGATCGGGTCATTGTGTCAGCATTCAACTATCATCATATGTTGTTAGACTTGTGTTTATATCATCATGACTTTTTCCAATAACTAGTGTAGCTTGTTAAGATGGTTACATTCGACATGGTTGAAGCTGCAAGCTGGACCTAACTTCAGCGAAGAAAACAGCTATCAGCTTTCCTGAATCATCACATCAGACAGAAGAAATGATACACATTTGGTACCTCTTGCCAACAAGATATGTGTGCTTAATTTCTTATAAGGAGTGTCGCCACTATCATTGTTTTAAATAGCGAGCTATGCCAAATAGCGGCGCTCCTCCAAATCACTACAAAGAAGCTATAGCGGGCAATTTCAGAACTTTTTCGAACAATTATACATGAATCCTATAGCCTTACGTTTAGCGGCGCCCTGCTCAAAGCGCCATAGCAGGGCTATAGGCGGCTATTTAAAACTTTGGTGTATATACCCAAGGTTTTCATTATTGGAGTTACAAAAGTTCACCATGTCGAGAAATGCAAGGTAATCTTCATAAATTTCCTTCTCCAATCTACAACTTGCTATACTGTATATTCATATGATGCAATTAACATAGCAGGGCTAAATGTAGCTCCTCTACAGCTGCATGCCATTCTTCAGAAGCTAACAAACTGCTACTTGCTGGTTAAGCCCTACGCCCACCACACTGCCCTCGAAGCTGCACGGCCTCGCGATGGAGCTCATGAATGCCATCACGACTTCTGTGGAGGCATCTCTCCGGAGCAAGCGCAGGGCATACTCCATGACCGTGGCATCACAGGGCAGCATGATCCTCCCATCATCGCCACCTGCAAAGCCGAACTCCTCCTGGGACATCGCCAGGAGCTCGCAGAAGACCGCCGTGTCGAGGTATGCCAGCGGCACCTCAAACCGCACACTGTCGGCGGTGTACACGACACAGTGGCCCTTCATTGCCACTGATGGCGAAGTTGCACATCGCTCGTCATTGGCTGCTCCTTTGGCCGCTGATATGGTTTGGGTGAGCCTCTTCCTCCCGATGGCCGCCATCCTCTGCCACTTCTTTGCCATCTGAGCAAGTCTCTTGGCACTAACCATGTTTCTTTTACTCCTTGTATTTCTTTCTTGGCTAGGTGCAGGAATGCTGCTTTGGTTTCTGAATGAACTGATGTGGTGGTGGTGGTGCTAATCTGATGGATTTATAGGGGTGAGGGAGAAAGTAAAGAGGGCAATGCAGTTTAGGTGCAGCAGCTATCCTGACAGGTTGGCAAGGGACATGGCCATGAGCTCAGAACATGCAATGCTGAAAGACTAAAATGTGATCTTGATTTGATTTGTCTGGGGCCATCGGTTTGCCACTTGTTGGACATAACTAGCGGTGTACAATACCATAGTTCTTTTTGGGTGTGCTTGGACATCATAGCGTGCTGCCATACTCATCTGTTTTAGTGGTAAATATAAGAAGCAGATGGAGACCGTCTGTAAATTTGTACCATTTCTATTTGTGATACAAATTAATCATTTGGGTGCTTGATGAATCATGTCTTACCAAATGAAATGTGATCTACTCCCTCCGTCCCATGATGTAAGACGTTTTTTGATACTACACTAGTGCTAAAAAACGTCTTACTTTTTTTTTGACGGTGCTACGGCGGGCTTACGCCAGCCTAAACTATTTTCATTATATATAAGAGAAAGATACAAGACATCAGATACAACAGAAAGCAACCAACACACACAAGAAGGCACAAGAAAGAACAGAAGAAGAACCAGAAAAGAGCTACGACAAGCAGCCAACACCAAGAACTTAGCACCCAACACCACTAGTTGGACCGAGAAGAGCGGAAGCAAGCTTTGTTGAATCAATCGAAAGGAGATCCGTCACCGAGAAGACGTAGAGAAGAAGTTGCCGGCTGCCCTGCGATCACTCTGTACCTTGAAGAGCTAGGAAGTCGCAACCACTGTCAAAGGGCATCCCACTGCCTAGCCACGTCGCGGCAAAGAGAGCCACAGACCGTGCCGAAGGGCAATGTTCCACCGAGACAAACCCTGCACCTCCTCTAGGCCACACCACGGCCACCATCAAAAATAGAGAGAACCAAAGCACTATGCCAGGCAACAAAGCCTCAGACGCCGTCGAAGGGCACCGAACACCGAGACCTCATCGTCGCCACGAGCTCCCAAGAGATAAGGTCAACCATCAGCATCGAGGTGACCAAGGGATTGGTCGCCGCCACAGATCACTTCCACCGCCACTACCCTGCACACCAACAACCCAACAACCACTCCAATCCAGACATCAAGCTGCCAACCGCGGATCCGTGGCCCCCAAAAACAACGCCCTCAAGGGGGAGAAACGACATCGAGACGCCGTCGTCGTCCGATCCAGAGATGGATCTGAGGCTTTCGCCCGGGGCACACTATTAAGAGGGTAACAGTAGCTTCCCGATGACGCCTTCAAGAAGGGAAATGGCGCCCGAAGGCGTCGCCGTCATCGTTGCCGACAAGATCGACACAAGGCTTTCGCCTGAAGCATCCCGTCCCCGTCATCTCCGTTGAAGCTGACCGATGTGCCCTGCAGCCCGATACCTCCTCGCCCTCCTACCAGTCCACGGCGAGCGTCCCCACTAGGACTAGCATGAGGCTCCATTAACACAGAAGCTCACCTCGAGCACCTGCATAGCCGGAGTCAGGTCGTTGTCGGCTGCCACCTGCATTCAAGCCCTTGCCTCCAACCACACCCCACCACAACCGTAGTCAAACTCTGTCGACGACATCCACCGCCGTCCCCCTGGCCGTGGCCACGAACGCCGGTTGGCCGGGTGAGTTCAGGAAAAGCAGATCTGGGCGCCAAGGAGCATCCCACACCGGCTAGACTGCACCCCCGCACGACCACGCAGCCCGTGCGCGCACACCACACCGCCCAACTCCTCTGCCCTTCGCCACCTGCAGGCCGGCGACGCGCCTGACCGGCTCGCTGGATCCAGATCCAGGTCACCAGGTCCATCGGCCGCCACACCGCCGCTGCACAGCCGCCTGCCACCGCCTCGCAACCACCACCGTGAGGCAGCCCGCGCCGGATGAGACCGCCACCGACCGCGGCCAGATGAGCCGCCGGCAGAGGGCCTCGCGTCGCCGAACCCTGCTACCCCCGCTGCCGCCATCCCTGGGTCCAGCCCGAGCTTTGCTGACGGAAGCCTCTGGCGGCGGCGAGACGGGAGGGGTTGGGGGGAGGGGTTGGGGGGAGGGGTGGTGGCCGCGCTAGGTTTCCAGGTGACGGGGGGGGGGGGGGGGGCGATATACGTCTTACATTATGGAACAGAGGGAGTAGATTTTAATTTTTGTTTGGGGCTATCGGTTTGCCACTTGTTGGGCATAACTAGCATTGTAGAGTTGGGGTGTGGTTGGATATCATAGCGTGCTGCCATACTCGATCTGTTTTAATGTCAAATATAAGAAGCACATGGAGACCGTCTGTAAATTGGGTCCATTTCAGTTTGTGATACAAACTAATCATTTTGGGTGCTTGATTAATCATATCTTCACTAATGAAATACTCCATAGAGTTTGACACCTGGTTCATCAAGGAATATGTTTTCATATGGCATATGTTCGGTATCGTAAATGTTCATATTTTTTCCTATAAACTTCATCAAATCTTACAAAATTTGACTGTGACCAAATTTTATATGCACTGTAATTTGGCAAAGAGAGAGTATATACGTACTTGTTTGGTGTACTTAAACGCAGGGTTGAAAAGTAGAGGCAAGTGACAGACAGAACATGCAAATGCTAACTGCAAGTGTAAAGCCAAGATGACAATGTGGTCTAATGGTCTAATCGATCGCCGGCTTTTTGAGGATTGCACGAAGGTTCAGGTCAACGACAGCAAGCTGGCTAGTTTCTGGAGATCAAACTGGACTGAGGCTAGCAGCTGGACCGACTGCTCTGCACTAAGGCCAACGTGCTGGGGCCCCAGTCGATCAACTACAGAAGTGGTGAAGACGATCATCCAAGCAACGGCAAAAGAGGCGCGACGTGGGATCAAATCGCTGATCATGCTAATAACTTGGGAGATATGGCAAGCACGCAACGAAGCAAACCTTCAGGAACAAGCCAACATCTAGGGAGCAAATCATCAACGCCATCCGAAGAAATTTTGAGCAGGAGACTCGTGGAAGCAAAACACCTTGTGAGCCCCTTCGGGGATATTCAGGAAATTGTAACATAGCACTATCACCGCAATCCCCTAGCGCGGCAGGATCCCCTTCTCTTTTTTTTACTCCCTTTGATCACTTGATCGCAAAATGTTTCCCGCTCTCTTCTACCTAAATCAATGAAATGCCAGCAACATAGCTGGGTCTTTCAAAAAAAAAAAAAACAATGTGGTCTAATCAGAGATCAAAAGAGTGTGTTGCCATGCTGGCCTGACCAGAATGCTAACTGCAAGTGTAAAGCTAAGATAACAGCATGCTACGTCAGTATGGCCTTGCCACGCAGATAGACAGACAGACAAGTGTAAGGCCAAACAATGATAACGATGTATGGGTGAAGGGAGAGATGCTCTGCTGTAAAGAGAGTGGCAATGGCTGCATTCACTGACAGACAGGTGCATGCACTTAACTGAACTGGTCAGTATATATTCATTGTTGATGTGCATACATGGCTGTTGGAACCGAGCAGTCAACACATTGCACAAGGAAAATCAAATGTAACTGGAAACATCACATTTCAAATACAGTACTCCCTCCGTCCCAAAATAAGTGTCTTAACCTTAGTAAAACTTTGTACTAGAGTTAGTGCAAAGTTGAGACACTTATTACGGGACGGAGGTAACACATGCACTGGAACTCAGCAGTCAACAAAACACACATGAGACATCTGGTTCGGCTTCAAACTGAGATGTGCCGCCTTCACAGGAAACAAATAAAGGCAAGAAGATCAAGCAAGCAGACAACAAGTTTGATTCTACAACGTCGTTATGTACTCATGTATCCAAGAGACAAGAAATGCAAGAAGAACAAGCAAGCAGATCACATGCTAGATTGTTAGGAGTTGCATGTCAGCCCGGATGTCTCCATCTCAGGGTCCACTCTGTATACTTGTAATCATTAGTAATTTATATGGATCATTAGTATGGCAGAATGGCAGCAAACAAAAACGGACCACAAATGATCACAAAAAAAAAAACGGACCCACTTCCAGGTGGTCCTCGGTCATACTTGCACCCTGCACTACTTGAAACATGTCAGTATGGCAGCAATTTGTAATGTCCAAGCACCCAAGACCACACTGCTAGTACGATAGTCTCCAACAGCTGACAAACATCACGTTGCTTGCCCCCTGCACTCTTGCAGCATTGCATGTTCTGAGTTCATCATGTCTGTCCCTTGCCAACTGCACACCATGATGCTGCTCTCCACTCTCACCTATATAAATCTATCAGCTTACCACCACCACAACACCTAAAAAAAAAAAGGGCAACCTGGTGCATGTAGCTCCCGCTTGCGCAGGGTCCAGGGAAGGGTCCGACCACTTTGGGTCTATAGTACGCAGCCTTTCCCTACATTTCTGTAAGAGGCTGTTTCCAGGACTTGAACCCATGACCTCATGGTCACAAGGCAGCAGCTTTACCACTGCGCCAAGGCTCCCCTATCAGCTTACCACCACCACAACACCTAGTGAGTACAAAAGTTTCTCTGAATATTCAGCCAAGAAACAAGGAGAACCAGCCATGGTCGGTGCCAAGAGGCTTGCCCAATTGGCTAAGAAGTGGCAGAGGATGGAGGACATGGGGAGGAAGAGGATCACCTAGACTACGACGGTGAAAAGAGGAGCCGAGGAGTGCTTCGCGATGAACTCAGTAGCGGTGACGGGACACTGCATGGTGTACACAGCAGATGGGGAGCGGTTCGAGGTGGTGCCACTGCCGTACGGCGGTCTTCGGCGAGCTCCTGAGGATGTCTCAGGAGGAGTTTGGGTTTGCATGTGGCAACGATGGCAGGATCACACTGCCCTTTGACGCCAGAGTGACAGAATACGCCATGCGCTTGCTCAGGAGAGAGGCCCCTGCGGAAGTAGTGACAGCATTCCTGAGCTCCATTGAGAGGCCGTGCTGCTTTGACAGCGGTGTGGTGGCGCCATGTTTAGGGCTTAGCCAGCATGTAGCTGTTTGTTAGTTACTGAAGAATAGCAGCTATCTAGGATTCTTGCTCAAGGCACCATTTCTTGTTCAACGGAAGATGTGAATATGATGTTAGTAGATCAGGCAAAGTGTACAATTGTTTGTTTCCGAGTCAGTGTGTAACTGGCAAAGCTTTAGTAACACAGCTGTATTTGTGTGTTAACAAACCTGAGTCAGGGCGTACGCTTTAAAACTAAAACTAATGTGCGCTGATATTTAAGAAACTATAAAACTGATGAGTCCTGCACATGTTTTCCTTGAAGAATGACACAGGAGCTTTGCCTATCATTGAACGGAAAAACAGAGGGTGTACATTCAAGTATGCATATCACATGAGTTCAACAAATGTTACCTGCCTAGAATTAGATGAAAGAAAACTTCCATTAAACTGCTGAATAGCTAATGTACACCTGCAGATTGAGCAACTGAGAACTAGTTATCAAACACTTGAATAATCCTAGATAAAGATCTCAGTTTTGTGAAGAATTAAGTAGTGAAATATACCTTTCAGAACAGAGTTTGTATTTCTTTCTTAGAAGTCAAAATGGGGGAAAAAGAGTGAAATGGAGACCACATGAGATGCTGGACGTGGATCAGATCACAAGCTGAAAAAACAGCGACATCTGTTGAGCAAATGGATTCAGGCAGACGAACGCATCTAACCGATCAACAACCAATCTGAGGCCAAAAGTTAAGAGGCGACCGATCATTGACACTGATGATATATCAACCCGATTCATCCATATCCAAATCACAGAATAGATCATGGCCTTGTCTTCACCAGCTTGCCAAACTGACAAATGATATGAGAGCAAACCAATGGTTTAATGCCACCGCTATTGGATCCAGCATGTTCCAAACATTTGGCCCCATCACAATCAAATCCAAATGAATCATAGTACAACACTGCATGTGCTGATCCCATGGCCATGTCTCTTGCCATCTTTTGTAATGACAACTACACTTCACCATCACCATGTCCTTCCTCTCGGAAATAAATTCAGTGAACGGCTATGCTCAACACCATCAGCTCATACACCACCAAACAGCATTACAGCATCCATAGCTCACTTCTCTGGTTTCCAGCTGGAAAACAAGACCCGGAAACAACCATGATCAGCGCCAAGCGACTTGCTCAATAGGCAAAGAAGTGGCAGAGGATGTCAGCATTTAAGAGGAAGAGGCTGACAACAACAGCCAAAGAAAATGAGAAGTGCAGCATCTCTGTAGCAGTCAAGGGCCACTGTGTCATGTACACAGCCAATGGGAGGCTCTTTGAGGTAGCATTGGTGTACCTCAGCACGACGATCTTCAGCGAACTGCTGAGGATGTCCCAGGAGGCGTTTGGCTTCGCAAGCGATGACAAGATCACACTGCCTTGTGATGCCGGAGTGATGGAGTATGTCATGTGCTTGCTCAGGCGAAATGCCTCCGTCGAAGTCGAGAACGCACTGCTGATCTCCATGGTGACATCTTGTCACTACACTGGTTGCGCAATTCCAACTGTTGGAGCCAGCAAGCAAATTAGTTGTTTGTAGCTCCTGAAGAACATGCATGCAGAGCCTGTTCTTGTTCTCTGTTTTCTGTAGTTTACCTGGATAGTGTAGATAGTTAGATATAAGCAATGGAGAAGGAAAATTGCTGTGTAATGCACTATAATCTTGCAAGCAATCAAGCAGCAACGCCAGTAGACACAGTTGTTTTTCTTATAGATATACATTGCATTCAGTGAATAAATAATTGATGCAACTGTTCATTCAGATGCCAATAGTTCCATAGCCAGGTTATTAGGGGGAAAAGAATGATGAAATTTTGAGAGAAGCTATTAAAGGGCCTCGGGACTTTGGGATAAGAAATAAGTAAGTAGTACATAAATCACAAAAGAAAAGATAAATTAGTACTTACCAGTGTATGGAAGATTTTATTCTTAAAAAGGAAATCATCAACGTTTAAACATTACTGAACAACTGGACAACCCTGAATCCAAACAACTTTGCATTAGGCAGTCGGAAGCCTGAAAATACTCAAGGACAATTACGCCATTTGGCATGTGTTTGTTAGTCATAATCTTCAGCTTCATTTGAAACCATGGTTAGCAGGCTTGCTTGCAGGCTTGGAAGATGAAACACTTGTGAAACAAACACTCAAGACATTTGTTAATCAATGTCAATTTGTTCATGTCAGCCTGTGAACATTTGTATGCATCTTCATCAAACTAAAGGACAGGCAAAATATATAGATGCATGGTGCATGAATTAAAATAAAAGGCATGTAATACAGAACGACAAAAGTAACATTCATATTATTACTAACAGAACTTGGTGCCAAACAAATTACGTTGTACAAAATTAGTTATAGCGAGCAAGCGCACAGGGCACAGCTTGATAGCAACTATTACTACGACTCAAGAGTTAAGACAGACTCGATCGCTGAAAAGTAGCATAATACACTAATGCATACATAAGTTGGCTCGACAACGATGATGCAGCAAACTACATAAGGAAGCCAAATAGGATACATCAACAACCCTCCTTCGTCTTTGCAGCTAGCTAGGTTAATAATCGCAACCGAACTTCTACTGTGCTCGGCCGGTAGGTGGATGTGAAGTGGCAGCGGCGTCGGCGAGGTCAATGTGCTCTTGAACGAACTTCTCCAAGGTTTTCCTGTGGTCCTTGAAGGCCATGATGTTGTACTCCCTGATCGTCGTAGTGTTGGCCCCGAAGACAGTCTTCTCAAAGAGGTTGATGAAAAGGTCGAGCTGGTCATGCACGATGAGGCGCTGTGCAGCAAGGGCGACCTCCAGGCAGACCTCCGCAGGTGTGGCCACGGGCAGCTGCACGCCCATCAGCGCGCGGAAGAGATCATCTCCATAAAGGCCGGCGAGCTGGGCAGCGGGGGAGATGCCGCAGCGGCGGCCTTTCGGGCTGCGCGTGGCCTGGAGGCGCGCGCTGATGTCGTCCATCTTCCTGGTGAACTTGCTGAATTTGACAAGGAAGTCATCCATCCTCCTTGTGAGTGAATCCGCGTCATCGGAGAGACAATGCATCATGGCGCCCATCAGCACCGGCTGGAGGCGTCCCAGAGTGTCAGGGTGCGGGTGGGTGTCCCGAGCCGCCTTGAGAACACGATTGTAATTTATACCAAGTGCCGCTATGCCTACGCCAAGGTAGGAGTACACATAGAGGGGTTAATAATCACACACAGTTCTCCATTTAACAAACATAAATGTGTAGAAACAATATGCGATTCACAAGAAGATATAGTAAGAGGCCAAAAATTACAACTTCACAAAAGCTATTCAGGTTGCGAAAATTAGATGGCTAATATCCAGCTCCCAAAGATGTCCTCTGCTGTTTCAGATTGGAAAACTAATGAATAACAGGTTCCACTATGAACTGCCCCAAAAAGCATGAACCTTTACAGGATGAACTAGCACGAATTGAACCCTTGAGAATATCCCAAAAATGGTGTATGAGTTAACTGCATACTAGGAATAATAATAAATTGCCTGAAATCTGCACAAGAACAGAGCAATCGAATCACATCTGGGCTTAGGGTTCAATGGGGATAGGGGCGGAGGGGATTTACCGCGCTCAGTGTCGGACATTGTGCAGCCGGCGTTAGGGCCCGTACCGCGGAAGAAGCGGCCAGGCGGATACATACTGGAGGTGAGGAAAATGCGGGCGCAGCGGGGCGGCGGGCGGCGGGCGGAACTCCGGTGACGGGACGGCGGACTGGGGACTGGAGTCTAATTTGGGTGCGAATCTGCAGTGCGGCGATTTGGCGTGTCAGGGTCGAGCTTCGGTAAATGGAGAAAACCCACGAATACGGACGTCGCGCCAGCTCGGGCTGGGCCGTGGACCAGGACCGTAGCTTCCCCGCTAGACCGTGGACCAGGTCGTATGTTTTTTTATCTGGGCCATGGATCAGATAATGATCCATGACGGTGGTTGCTGTCTGAGCCGCCTGTCGGTCGGCGGGGGACTCTCGGTGCGTCAGTTCTAAAGAAAAAAAAAGATATCTCCTTTCTTTTTCGTGGTTCATTTTAGAGGACCCTCGTCGATTTTTGGCCATCCCACACATGCCTTCGCTGTTGTTGTGAGAGATACGTAACACTTGATGACTTATACTTTCTCCGTTCGGAATTATTTGTCTCGGAAATGGATGTATCTAGAACTAAAATACGTCTAGATACATCCATTTCTATGACAAGTAATTCCGAACGGAGGGAGTACACAATAAGACATCACATTTCTCACAACGACTTTGGAGTGCACACAACCCCCACAATGTGAGTAAGCAAGATGACACACTTCTATAGCCTGGTCTTGGTCGCAGTCACACTGAACAAAAACATTTGGGTCTGGTGGTCTTCTATAGAAAGTCTTTTATTTTGAAACTCCTTCGCCGCCCTAAGCGCTACTGTCAGAAAACCCTAAGCATATCTAGGAGTAGGGAACGAGGCACTTGGTTCCCCGCCCCTTCACCACTGGAGCAACAGGTAGAGGAAGCAGGGGCATGTGGGCCCATCACCGATGGTGGACGGCATGGCACTAGCTAAGCTTGTAAACATGAAAATCGGAGTAGCTACATGCTCCGATACCAAATTGGGTTGGACAATAAAAACATTTGATTTGCATTCACTCTCCCCTTGCATGAGTGGAGTAGATAAAAAGTTAGGGAGGGAATTGTTTATACTAATTTGTGTCAAAATCAAGCCCATGTTGCAAGAGGTCACAAAAATGGCTATACTGGAGACAAACATAAAATTTGACACATATGCCATATGTTGTTGTGTGTTAGAGATTTGGCTTTGGTCACATCATGGATGCCCTAGAAGAGAGGGTTTCTATTTCTATCCCAACTTACTTTTATGGGGTACTACTATATCTCCTTTATTATAAGCAGCAACGGGAGTTATTGCTCACTAGCATTGGCCGTATGGGCCAGCCTCGTGAGGTGGCTTGTGCCTTCTATTGTTTTATTTTGTTGTCTTCTTTCATAATTTTTTCCTTTCCTTTATTTCACGTTCACTATCTATCTACCTCTTGTTGTTACTTCCCTTTTAATGATTTATTGTTGGCTTTATTTCCTTTTGTAAATAACAAAAGAATCTTAAATAGAAAAAATGTTAGGACCGAGAGTATATCGACCGGAGGGGGGGGGGGTGAATGGGAGATTCAAATTTTCTTTCGAAAGCTTTGAAACTTAATCCACACATCACAGCGGAATGTAGTATTGAAAGAAATGCTTTGAATCAGAGTTCTTCGTTAGAAGCATATTCATCTAGAAAAGCATTTATAACAGAGCAAGCTTGATGGATAATGGGTTTAATTACGATGAGAGTTATACAACAAGAAAACAAGTGTAACAGAATGAACCGAAACACAACGAACACTAAAGGAAATGCAATGACAGAGTTACTAGGATTCAAACTAATAATGTAGGAATAAGGACGAAGATAATGAAATGATTTGAAGCTACAACACATGATAAGCGGCACATAACAGAACAAAGATCAAAGAATCTAGTGGCACTGAGCGCGAATGAAAACTACTGAATGAATTGTAGTAGAGTAGATATAACCAGTGGTGCTCAATGGTGACAAGAGATTTGGTAGACCAGTTCACCCTTCTGCCAAAGCGCTACCTCTAGTTAGAGGGGCTGTGACTTAACACGGAAGATAAACTCTCTTCACCATATTGTCCTTCAACACAGAGCTGATCAGACTCAGGTTGATTTCACTCGTGGTAGATCCTTGTCGGCAATCTCCAAACCTTCGATCGACTTTCGCGAACCACAATCACTCTTGGTTGCTGAAGAACAGGCTCGGTGAAGACAACAACTCTTCAACACTCAAAGCCAAACCTATCCGTCTAGAGAGTGTGGAGCTCTCAAGAGTAACAGGTACAAGAACTCTCACTCATAACTGCTGTGATGCTAAACCACTGTCTAAGTTTGGGCTCTTGGTTCTCTCTCGGTGGATCTTAAACTCAAATCGCTCAAAGAGGGGTTGCTCAAATCAATCTTTTAGAAATCTCAAGTGGAGTATCCAACGAATAACGTTGGAGAGGGGTGGCTATTTATAGCCACAGCCTTCCCAGATGGGAAATGACCAAATTGTACATCGGCCTCAGGCAATGGCCGAATGACACATTTCCTACGGTTGGATTTGAGCATAACAGTAACATTCCTTGCGGAGCAAGAAATGCTAACTCCTCGGTACGAGGCAAATCTCTCACAGCGATGAAGATCACAGTCTCTTGCTGACACGTATTTACTCGGAGCACAAAGAGATTTATCTCGCATCTTTTATAGGTTGTATCTAAGCATCACAGCTGATCTAAGCAACGAGAACCTATACCCCTGTTAATAGCACAGAGGTCCTATGACTCAAAAGACTGAAAGAAGAAAAACTCAATGAATACTACGTTTTCATTTTGTCTTCGACTTCAATCGTTGTAGTCAATTACTTCAGACGACATTATTGAAACAGAAAGCTTCTCTATAGCAGCAAATCGTTTGAGTGGTCTATTTCTTCACATCTTCTCGACTCTATCACTTCATCAGATGTAGCTCGTTCTTCTCTAAGCGCAGATATGCTTCGGTGCAGTTCCTCGAACTCAGCATCGGAGACAGCATTCTCTTCGGTTGTGTATGGACTTTTCTCTCTGTGTGCACTAGCAAACACATTAGTCCATACCCGTTTCTGTCAACAATCTCCAAAACTCAAGATAGGCAAATATTGCACCAACAATCTCCCCCTTTTTGGACGATTATTGACAAAACAGATCACATCAACTGATAGATAATGAATGGAATGTAATGCATAGAATAATGAATTATGAGAGAAGATTATGAAGATAATATTTTCTCCCCCTTAAGTTATGCTTTGGTTTGGGAAAATTTATTCCTCTTCATATGAGTGTCATTTATTAAAATTTCATACTTGAGTACTTTCAGTGCACTCCACGGTGTCTGAGGTAGTTCTCGTCACACAAACTTTGACAAGGGTTAGATGAGAAACATGGTGAGTTTTGTGACGTGGATAAATCATGAAGGTTTTGTTAAAGCACAATTTTAGATCCACATGAGGCATAATTTTCCTGCAAGTTAGATGTACGATAAGATCAAAGAAGGAACAAATGATAGTTTCTTGCTCAGAGTGGATAAGCTTCGAAGATGTTTTACCTTGTAATAAGATGAAGCATATGATATCTGCTACCTCTTGAGCACTGCGTTGGTTTTCCCTTGAAGAGGAAAGGGTGATGCAGCAAAGTAGCGTAAGTATTTCCCTCAGTTTTTGAGAACCAAGGTATCAATCCAGTAGGAGGCTCCACGTAAGTCCCTCATACCTACACAAACAAAGAAGAACCTCGCAACCAACGCGATAAAGGGGTTGTCAATCCCTTCACGGCCACTTGCAAAAGTGAGATCTGATAGAGATAATAAGATAAGATAAATATCTTTGGTATTTTTATGATATAGATTGGAAAGTAAAGATTGCAAAATAAAGTAGATCGGAAACTTATATGATGGAAGATAGACCCGGGGGCCATAGGTTTCACTAGTGGCTTCTCTCAAGATAGCATAAGTATTACTGTGGGGTGAACAAATTACTGTGAGCAATTGATAGAAAAGTGCATAGCTATGAGAATATCTAGGCATGATCATGTATATAGGCATCACGTCTGCGACAAGTAGACCGACTCCTGCCTGCATCTACTACTATTACTCCACACATCGACCGCTATCCAGCATGCATCTAGAGTATTAAGTTCATAAGAACAGAGTAAGCATTAGGCAAGATGACATGATGTAGAGGGATAAACTCAAGCAATATGATATAAACCCCATCTTTTTATCCTCAATGGCAACAATACAATACGTGCCTTGCTGCCCCTGCTGTCACTGGGAAAGGACACCGCAAGATTGAACCCAAAGCTAAGCACTTCTCCCATTGCAAGAAAGATCAATCTAGTAGGCCAAACCAAACTGATAATTCGAAGAGACTTGCAAAGATAACCAATCATACATAAAAGAATTCAGAGAAGATTCAAATATTTCTCATAGATAAACTTGATCATAAACCCACAATTCATCGAATCTCGACAAACACACCGCAAAAAGAGTTATATCGAATAGATCTCCAAGAAGATCAAGGAGAACTTTGTATTGAGATTCAAAAAGAGAGAAGAAGCCATCTAGATAATAACTATGGACCCGAAGGTCTGTGGTAAACTACTCACAACTCATCAGAGAGGCCTTGGCGATGATGTAGAAGCCCTCTGTGATCGATTCCCCCTTCGGTGGGGCGCCGAAAAAGGGCCCAACACTACTAGAAAATAGGTTGTTAGTGGCGCACCAGTTTTTGCTATTAATGGCACACTATAGGTGCGCCATTATTAACACGCCACTAGTAACAAATAGTAATGGCGCACCTCTGGTGCGCCATTTAGTATCCCAGATGATAGTGGCACACCACATCATGCGCCATTACTATGTCCAACAATGCGCCATTACTATGCCTCATAGGGGCCCATATTTACCTTCACGTATGCCCCCAAGTGCGCCATTACTATGCCCCATAATGCGCCACTGGTATTTAGCCTTGGTGCGCCACTAATGCTCAATATGGTGCGCCACTACGGGGGGCCATATTTGCCACTATGAATATTAGGAATTATTATTTTTTGCTTTTCTGGTATTTGCACAGGTTACAAAATACGTTACATCACAGAATATAAACATCACACAATAGAATTCATCATATTAGTCTTCAAATTCGAAATAGCAAACAAAGTTCAAACATTAGCCAAGTTTAGGTCTCGAGACATTAGCAAAGTTCATCATATTAGCCGAGTTTGTCGTCACATTACAAAGTCGATATCGATCATCTAAACTACCATCACATAGAAGAGAGCTGCGGTCACGATGAGCATCATCGCGATGAAACTGGTCTTCATCCGGTTCCTCCTCTGCTCCCTCCTCTCTCCCGCTAGATAGCGCGCGTATCTAGCTTCCACCTCCGCCCTAGTGGTGTACCCTTTGTAACTGTTACCACTGAAATGGTGAACTTGTCTCCGACACTCCTCCCAGTCGTCGTAGACTCCAGGAACCTTACCCTTGTACACGACATATGACGGCATCTCTATGCACTAGACAAACAAAACGTTAGTAGCAATTCACAGATAATATATAAGCAATATATAAGTATGCAACAAAAGGATCGGAAGAGAAAAGAAACACATTAATAGCACGATTCATGGTCCTACTAATAAATAGCATCGATTACATATAAGTTGAACAACTCTCCAAACTAAAGAGACATACAAGTTCATTAAAGTTTAATTACAACATGAGCTAATCGGTATTTCAGAACTGCATGGCATCAATACTTTAGACTCGACTCAGGGACCGGAGCGTGGATGAAGCCGCCGTCTATCGTGATGGTCATGAATGTGCGGTCGTTGTCATCCTGCATTTGTAGCGTTGTTTCTATTTCACTGTTGGACAGTTGATATTTGAGGTAGAACTGCCCCGAGGTACGAAGGACATCTTGAAAGATGATTTCCGCAAACTCCGGCTGGATGCGAAAGAATTCAAGTCCGATGTCCGCGTCCTAGATCGCCGACAAGCATGCGGCCCAGTCTTTGAGATTATTTGGTAGCATAAGGTGATTATGGTCCCGTACGATCGCCCGCATGTGATGGAGGGTGTAGTAGGCATCCTTCTGACTGCCAGGCGGCTGCTTGACGCAGGGGAACATCGTTACGTGGGTGAACACGTGCTTGCCATACCTACAAGTTGGCCTCCTGAAGGTGCCTCCAGATTTGGTGTAGCCGGGGAGAGCATCATCAAGAACTTTCTTGATATTTATGTAGTCTTTCTTCGACTGACGGTCCGAGTCGAAACTGAAGGAAATATGCCCTAGAGGTGATAATAAAGTTATTATTTATTTCCTTATTTCATGATAAATGTTTATTATTCATGCTAGAATTGTGTTAAACAGAAACATAATACATGTGTGAATACATAGACAAACATAGTGTCACTAGTATGCCTCTACTTGACTAGCTCGTTAATCAAAGATGGTTAAGTTTTCTAACCATAGACATGAGTTATCATTTGATTAACGGGATCACATCATTAGGAGAATGATGTGATTGACTTGACCCATTCTGTTAGCTTAGCACTTGATCGTTTAGTATGTTGCTATTGCTTTCTTCATGACTTATACATGTTCCTACAACTATGAGATTATGCAACTCCCATTTACCGGAGGAACACTTTGTGTGCTACCAAATGTCACAACATAACTGGGTGATTATAAAGGAGCTCTACAGGTCTCTCCGAAGGTACATGTTGGGTTGGCGTATTTCGTGATTAGGATTTGTCACGCCAATTGTCGGAGAGGTATCTCTGGGCCCTCTCGGTAATGCACATCACTATAAACCTTGCAAGCAATGTGACTAATGAGTTAGTTGCAGGATGATGCATTATGTAACGAGTAAAGAGACTTGCTTGTAACGAGATTGAACTAGGTTTTGAGATACCGACAATCGAATCTTGGGCAAGTAACATACCGATGACAAAAGGAACAACGTATGTTGTTATGCGGTTTGACCGATAAAGATCTTCGTAGAATATGTAGGAGCCAATATGAGCATCCAGTTCCGCTATTGGTTATTGACCGGAAACGTGTCTCGGTCATGTCTACATAGTTCTCGAACCCGTAGGGTCCGCACGCTTAAGGTTTCGATGACAGTTATATTATGAGTTTATGAGTTTTGATGTACCAAAGGAGTTCGGAGTCTCGGATGAGATCGGGGACATGACGATGAGTCTCGAAATGGTGGAGACATAAAGATCGATATAATGGACGACTATATTCGGACTTCGGAAAGGTTCCGAGTGATTCGGGTATTTTTCGGTGTACCGGAGAGTTACGGGAATTCGCCGGGGAGTATATGGGCCTTATTGGGCCATACGGGAATAGAGGAGAGAGGCCAAAAGGAAGGAGGCCTGCGCCCCCCCTCTAGTCCGAATTGGACAAGGGGTGCAGCCCCCTTTTCCTTCTCCCTCTCCCCCTCTTTCCTTCTCTACTACTCCAACAAGGAAAGGAGGAGTCCTACTCCCGGTGGGAGTAGAACTCCCCCCTTGGCGCGCCCTCCTCCTTGGCCGGCCGCCTCCCCCCTTGCTCCTTTATATACGGGGGCAGGGGGCACCCCATAGACACACCAATTGATCACTTGATCTCTTAGCCGTGTGCGGTGCCCCCCTCCACCATAGTCCCGTGTGCGGTGTCAAAACCGGCGGATCTCGGGTAGGGGGTACCGAACTGTGCGTCTAGGCGGATGGTAACAGGAGATAAGGGACACGATGTTTTACCCAGGTTCGGGCCCTCTTGATGGAGGTAAAACCCTACGTCCTGCTTGATTGATATTGATGATGTGGGTATTACAAGAGTAGATCTACCACGAGATCAAGGAGGCTAAACCCTAGAGGCTAGCCTATGGTATGATTATTGTTGTCCTACGGACTAAAACCATCCGGTTTATATAGACACCGGAGAGGGCTAGGGTTACACAGAGTCGGTTACAATGGTAGGAGATCTACATATCCGTATCGCCAAGCTTGCCTTCCACGCCAAGGAAAGTCCCATCCGGACACGGGACGAAGTCTTCAATCTTGTATCTTCATAGTCTTGGAGTCCGGCCGATGATGGTAGTTTGGCTATCCGGACACCCCCTAATCCGGGACTCCCTCGGTAGCCCCCGAACTAGGCTTCAATGACGACGAGTCCGGCACGCATATTGTCTTCGGCGTTGCAAGGCGGGTTCTCCTCTAAATTCCATGTGCCTGATGAATAGTGTCCGGCTTCCTCATAAATGTTGCGCTCCTTGGCTTCCACGTCCAATAATGGCCCTCTTCCACGTGTCGTATGAATGCGAAAAGCTAGGGTATTTTTGCGTTTTACTCCCTAACCGCGCGAATGAGCTGCCTATAAGAGAGGCGTGGATCTAGATCCAAATCCACCATCCTCCTTTCGCAAGTACTCATCGAAGCGCCTCTGACCAAAATCCATTCCATCATGGATAGTCGACGCGGCTCCTCCTCTCGCGCTCCCAGCCCTCAGCCAGGAGATTGGAGGAGATGTTCAGTTCCGCATAGCGAGCTGGTGATGCTCCAAGCAGAGGGATATCTTCCCCCGGCCTTCATGGTTCCGGTTCAAGCCGGACTGGCCACCTACAAGGGTGGGAAGCAGGCAGAGAGCGCCCCCAATCCCTCTCGAGGAGAGCGGGTATGCTTCGTCCCTTATCTAATAAGGGGACTCAGATTTCCCATACATCCGTTTCTCCGGGGGCTCCTGGAGTTCTATGGACTCCAGCTTCACCACCTTACACCTGCCTCCATTTTGCACATTGCGGGTTTTGTAGCTCTTTGCGAGCTGTTCTTGGGCATCGATCCCCATTTTGCGCTGTGGAAGAGATTGTTTTGTCTCGTACCCCCTTCTCACGAGGGGTCGATATATCAAGTGGGCGGAGCCGAAATATGGCGCATCGCCGGAACCGGATATCTATCCGAAACCCCAAAGAAGGCGTCCGAAGACTGGCCTTCGGAATGATTTTATATGGAAGACGCCCCTCTGCCGGATCCAGTTCGGATCGGCCTCCCGGAGTTCAGCAACGCTCCTCTGAAGAAACGCCTGAGTTGGCGCCAGCGGAGTTCTCAACGAGAGGATGACAGGAGTGTCCAATATCTGATGGGCCGGATAAGGTTACTGGCCCACTCCGGACTGACCATGATCGGAGTCATGGCCACATGCATTATGCGAGGGGTGCAACCACTCCAATATAGGGGCCACCCCATGTGGGATTTCAACGGGGAGAATGACGCTACCTGTCACGGCCGCAAGGGGGCCGGGATCGACCACCGATCTGGTGAAGATCCTGTCCTGCTTGTACAAGGGGGAGAAGGAGGACTTCCTCCGCACGAGTCCATTGAATGGATTCTCCATGAATAACCCTCGAAGCTGGGTAAGCGGACGTTTGTCTATCCGATTCGTGCTTTCAAAGTTAAGTGTTTTACTTTATGATTTCGACGCAGGAACTGCGCCGAGATGTGGAGGGCATACAAAGCCCGACTCCACAACCCGAGGATCCGGGAAGATCCCTTGATCCGGCCTCCGAAGAGGATCCGGTCATAGAGGTGGAGGTGATTGATGCGGTGTTCCACCAACTCAGCATGGACAATGCTCTAGTCGCCATTACGGCTGTCTACCCCGGTTTATCTCCGGCTTCCTAGGTAACTACGACCGAAGCCCTGACACCATTATTTCGCTCATGCTTATTTCTGACCACTGTATACCAATGGTGTTTCGCAGGAGGTGCCCTTGAGGCAGGAAGCCGATCCTGCGGTGACTGACCGACAAGGGTCAATACGGCCCAGCAGGCAGAAGAGGAGTGCGGCGTGAATCGAAACGTCGCCGCAACGGTATGGCTCACCATTGTCTTCAAGGTAAAGACTCCTGGGAGGTCTATTAATGCTCATGATTCTTTCAGGAGAAAAAGCGCTCGCCGGACCGTGCCAGGAGAGGTTGCCAACCAAGCCTCCGCCAGCCAGGCTCCAACACCTGGTCCGGAGGGGGAGGCGAGCGCAAGGCGCGAGCCGGATGCTCCTCCAACGGAGGATGCCGACAGGCTGTCCGCCACCAGGTCTGAGGTGGAGAGCGCCATGAATCACAGGCGCCGCCGGACAGTTCTTCGTGACGCATGTTTCTCCCCGGAGGCGTTGAATGCCTTTAATGCGGGAGACGCGCACCTCCGTGCCGCTCAAAATGGTTTAACCAGAGCCACGGAGCAGTATGTAAAGGACATACGGGTAAGGAATTTTAATAGTTATATATGCCAGTAGCCCCCGAGACTTAAAATAGTTAAAATAACTGATTTAAGGATCATTTATTATGCAGGATCTTACGGAGAAGAATATCCACCTGTCCCAGGAGCTTCAAGAGTGCAAGGCCCAACTTGAGGCCGCACTGGCCGCCACAGGGGGAGCCACAGAGACCCCCGCTGGTAATACATACTTCGAAAAGATAGGTAGTTAATAAAGTGCGGCGTGTGCGTAAGTCTGACAATAATATTGCAGAGGGTGCCGGACTGGATCCGGACAAGCAACATCTGTTGCGCCAGCTGAAGGCCGGAGAGAAGGTGCTTATGAGGGTGCAGCAGGAGAGGAACAAACTCCAAGATGCCAACACCCAGCTGGGCGAAGAACTAAAAGATGTTCGGGTCCAGCTGTCTGACTCCATAAAGGAGAATCGGCGGCTTCATCGCGGCATTTACAGTAAGTGCTTGAGCAAACTCTTTTGAAAAGAAGAGTTCGGCGAGGAAGTCGATTGACAGAAATGTGTCTGTAGGTGTGCTCACGGGTCGTCCGGCGGAGGAAATGCCTGGTTCCACGGGTGACCTTCTTTTCGAACTGCTGCAACTGCACGAACGTATTCGGCAGGCGATGAGCGGCGCCGTCCAGGCCTTATGGCCGTCCGTCTCCCTACCCGAGGGTCTTGGAGAGCTTGCTGAGAAGCTTCAGGGAGTACGGCAGCGCTTCCGTCTGTGGAAGATATCGGCCTGCCGTCAAGGTGCCAGAGAGGCCTGGGCCATGGTGAAGACGCGGTACACAAAGGCTGATCCAAACCACATGGCCGAAGTCGGACCTGTGGGGTCCGATGGGAAGGAGATCCCTGTGAGCTTGATGTACGGCCAAGTAGAGTTGGCCGCGAAATATTCCCAACGGGACTGTAAACTAGACAACCTGTTAGATGGGATTGAAGAGGAGTTCAATCAGTCAATTTGACGATGTAATTTTAAAATGACATGTAAAATGCCTTCTAGCCGGATTGTAGATCGTTTGTCTTTGCGGACCTTTTCGCTTCAACCTCTGGACCCAAGAGTCCGGAATGTGTCTGAATACCCTAACGGTTATAAAAACCGGGGCATGCATGGAGACCAGGCATAGGGGTCATTAGTGCTTTATCAGACAAGTGCCCAACTAGTTATGTTATATTACATGGTTAGTAAGAGGCATCTTCCAGGGAGAATAGCTCCATTAGGGGTTCCTTTCCCTGGGAGGCATGCCCTAAGGTGCATGTCCGTACTACGAAGAGAGCAGAAAAAACATCCGGGGGCAGATAAATAAATAAGTAATAAATAATCTTTCAAGTCACCGACCGAATATTCCCTTAAGAACGGTAGCTTTCAGCTTCACCCAGTCTGAGGTACACATCCAGCTGACCCGATAGTAACAATCGCAGAGGTGCTCCCTTTACCTCCTAGCCAAACAATCGGGAACGTAGGGGTAAGCACAGGAGCCAGGCAACCCAGCTTGGCCAAAACTTAAGTCATATCGATGCATATAATGGTGAAAAGGTACATGCGGAAGTATGGCACATGTGTTGGGCATGAAGCCCGTATAAATAAGCTTCTGTTAAAGAAGCCCCCAGGTATAATGAGTGCGAGTAGCTCCTCAAGTGTGTGCGAACAATGCGCAGATCAGCCCTCAAAGGCTTTTACTAAAAAAAGGGGGGAAGAAGGAGGGGAACAAAAGACAGCAAAAATATAAAAGGTGGACGAAGGGAGGAGACGAACTTTGAGTCCGGCGCTAGGCGTAAAATCTTCGGAGACGGGCTGCGTTCCATGGGTTCGGCTCGAGTCGGTTGTCAGATGCGTTACGTAGACGGTATGCTCCGCCAGTCAGGACTTGGTCGATGATGAAGGGACCTCCCCATTTGGGGTTAAGTTTGTCCTTTTTCTTGTCCGGCAGGCGTAGAACTAGCTCGCCAACATTGTAAGTTTTGGCCCGTACTTCTCTGCTTTGATATCTTCGAGCCTGCTGCTGATAGAATGCGGAACGAGCTTTTGCCACGTCCCGCTCCTCCTCTAAGGCGTCCAAGCTGTCCTGCCGATCCAACTCGGCTTCTCTTTCTTCGTACATGCGCACGCGAGGTGAGTCATGAATTATATCGCAGGGCAAAACTGCCTCTGCGCCGTACACCATAAAAAATGGTGTGAATCTGGTAGTGCGCTTCGGCATGGTCCACAGCCCCCAGAGTACGGAGTCGAGCTCCTCTACCCAGTGCATGTTAGATTCCGTGAGGGGTCGCACTAATCTGGGTTTGATGCCGCTCATGATTAGACCGTTTGCTCGTTCGACTTGACCGTTAGTTTGGGGGTGATAGACTGAAGCGTAGTCGAGCCTGATGCCCATGTTTTTGCACCAGAGTTTAACCTCGTCGGCCGTGAAATTCGTGCCGTTATCAGTGATGATGCTGTGGGGGACACCATAACGGTGTACTACCCCGGATATGAAGTCTATCACCGGTCCGGATTTGGCCGTTTTAACTGGCTTGGCCTCTATCCATTTGGTGAATTTTTCCACCATGACCAATAGGTATTTTTGCTTGTGGGTTCCCCCTTTAAGGGGTCCAACCATGTCAAGCCCCCAGACCGCGAACGGCCAGGTGATGGGTATAGTTTTGAGGGCGGTGGGTGGCATGTGGCTTTGATTAGCAAAGAGCTGGCAACCGACGCATCGTTGGACTAAGTCCTGAGCATCCGCCCGGGCTGTCGGCCAATAAAATCTTGTACGGAAGGCCTTGCCTACAAGGGCCCGAGCTGCAGCGTGGTGCCCGCCCAGTCCGGCGTGAATTTCAGCCAGGAGATTTCGCCCTTCCTCTTTGGAGATGCACCTTTGAAGGACTCCGGTTGTGCTTTTCTTATAGAGTTCTCCCTCATGGACCTTGTAGGCTTTAGATCGCCGAACTATGCAGCAGGCCTCATTTTGGTCTTCGGGAAGTTCCTGCCTAGTTAAGTAGGCTAGGAATTGGTCCACGGGGCAATTACTGCCATTATTTCGTGGGCTGAGGGTGTTATTTCATTGGCTGAGCCACTGACTGTGTCAGAATGTTCCGTGTTGGGTGGCGCTGTTGTTTCCGGGTTGTTGTTTTCGGACTCCTCTTCCCATAATACGGATGGCTTAAAGTGCCGCTCCAGGAAGATGTTTGGAGGGACGGCGTCGCGTTTTGCGCCGATGCGCGCCAACACGTCGGTTGCCTGGTTATTGTCCCGGGCTACATGGTGGAATTCGAGTCCTTCGAACCGAGCTGACATTTTTAAGACGGCGTTACGATAGGCTGCCATTTTCGGATCCTTGGTGTCAAAGTCTCCATTTACTTGGGATATTGCGAGGTTTGAATCCCCGCGCACCTCTAGGCGTTGAATACCCATGGAGATTGCCATCCGGAGACCATGTAGAAGGGCCTCGTATTCGGGTGCATTGTTGGAGTCCGTGTACATTATCTGAAGTACGTATTGGACTGTGTCTCCGGTTGGGGACGTCAATACGACGCCAGCCCCTAGGCCAGCCAACATTTTGGAGCCGTCGAAATGCATGATCCAATTGGAGTATGCGCCGTACTCTTTAGGGAGTTCGGCTTCGGTCCATTCGGCGATGAAGTCGGCCAACACTTGCGACTTTATAGCTCGCCTTGGTTTGTCGGTTATGTCAAATGATAAGAGCTCAATGGCCCATTTTGCAATCCTGCCCATCGCGTCGCCGTTGTTTATAATGTCGTTGAGAGGAACTTCGGAGGCCACTGTTATCGAGCACTCTTGAAAGTAGTGTCGCAGCTTCCGGGATGCCATGAACACCGCATGCGCTATCTTTTGATAATGTGGATACCGGGACTTGCATGGAGTTAAGACAGTGGATACATAGTACACTGGTTTTTGAAGAGGGAATTTATGTCCTTCTGTTTCTCGTTCGACGACGAGCGCTGCGCTGACAACTTGATGTGTTGCCGCGATATATAATAACATTGGTTCGCCTAGGTTGGGCGCGGCTAGGACCGGGTTTGTTGCTAATATGGCCTTTATTTCTTTGAGTCCGGCCGTGGCAGCATCCGTCCACTCGAAGTGTTCGGTGCGACGGAGGAGGCGGTAGAGAGGCAATGCCTTTTCTCCCAGACGGGAGATGAAGCGGCTTAGCACCGCCATGCATCCAGTCAATTTTTGTATTTGTTTGAGGTCTTTTGGGATATCCAATTGTGACAGATCTCGGATCTTGGCTGGGTTTGATTCAATTCCTCTACCGGATACAATGAAGCCCAAGAGCTTTCTGACTGGTACGCCGAAAACGCATTTGTCCGGGTTGAGCTTAATCTCATATGCTCGTAGGTTGTCAAATGTGAGCCTCAAATCATCTACTAGACTTTCGACGTGTTCGGTCTTAACGACCACATCGTCTACATATGCCTCCACTGTTTTGCCGATCTGGGTAGCCAGACATGTCTGAATCATGCGCTGATATGTTGCGCCGGCGTTTTTAAGTCCGAAGGGCATTGTGTTGAAGCAGAATGGTCCGTATGGATTAATGAATGCCATTGCGGCCTGGTCTGTTTCCGCCATCTTGATTTGATGGTATCCAGAGTATGCGTCGAGGAAACACAATGAATCGTGCCCCGCGGTAGCATCGATGATTTGGTCGATGCGGGGGAGGGGGAAAGGATCCTTTGGACAGGCCTTATTAAGGTCTTTAAAATCCATGCAGAGGCGCCAGGATTTGTCCTTTTTTGGTACCATTACCAGGTTGGCTAGCCAGTCCGGATGTTTTATGTCTCTAATGAATCCGGCTTCTAGTAGTTTGGCTAGCTCCTCTCCCATTGCCTGTCTTTTGAGTTCGGAAAATCGTCGAAGGGCCTGTTTGACTGGCTTGAATCCTTTTAGGATATTTAGGCTGTGCTCTGCCAGCCTGCGTGGGATTCCTGGCATATCTGAAGGGTTCCAGGCAAAAATGTCCCAATTTTCCCGAAGGAATTCTCGTAGTGCGGCTTCTACATCAGGGTTTAATTGTGCCCTAATGGAGGCCGTCTTTGAGGGGTCCGTTGGATGGACCTGGAATTTGACTATTTCGTCTGCTGGTTTAAAAGAGGTGGACTTAGATCTCTTATTGAGTATCACATCGTCCCTATTCACCGTGGAGCATAGTGCGGTTAGTTCCTCTACCGCTAGGGCTTCGGATAGTGCCTCTAGGGCTAGTGCGGCTGTCTTATTTTCAGCGCGGAGTGCTATGTCCGGATCACTGACCAGAGTGATGATTCCATTGGGCCCGGGCATTTTGAGCTTCATGTACCCGTAATGGGGTACAACTTGGAAAATTGTGAATGCCTCTCGCCCTAATAGAGCGTGATATCCGCTGCTGAACGGGGCCACTTGGAACGTGACTTCCTCGGACCTGTAGTTGTCCGGCGAGCCGAACACCACATCTAATGTGATTTTTCCTGTGCAGCATACTTCCCGACTAGGGATTATTCCTCTAAAGGTTGTGCTGCTTCGCTCAATGCGGCTCCAGTCTATTTCCATTTTCTGGAGGGTTTCCTTGTAGATGAGGTTTAATCCGCTGCCGCCATCCATGAGTACCTTGGTAAGACGAAAGCCATCCACTATTGGACTGAGGACCAATGCGGCTGGTGCTCGGGCTATTCGGAATTTAGGTTCGTCGCTGGCATTGAAGGTGATAGCCGTGTCGCTCCATGGATTTGTTGTTGCTACTTGGTAGACTTCGGCGAGGCTGCGGATTGTTCGTTTCCGCATATTATTTGATGCGAAAGTCTCGAAGACTGTTAATACCATACTGGTACTGTTGGGGTGGTTCTCCGGGGCTAGAAGACCTTCGCCGCTTTTGGCCACCTGCTGTAGTATCCAACATGCTCTAAGGCTATGAGTTGGAGTGGCGCCCTCTGTGCTATGAATTTTTCAGGGTCCATTGAGTCATCCCTCCAGTACGGTTCCATGCCCTATGAAGGGTTTTTGCTTTTTGGTATTTAACCCAGGTGCCTGTTGATGATGCACCCTTTTATTTCGGACTGGGTCTGTGTTCAGGGCCGGATTATCCCAAAAATTGATTTCGGCTTTCCAGGCGCTTTCCATCTCAAAGTACTTTCATACTATGGACGCCAAATCAGCGAAGCGTGTAATTTCACGATGACTTATGGCGTTGAGGATTCCCTTGTCCGTGCAATTGTTGCAGAAAACTAAGATTGCGCTTTCCTCACGGCAGTCCTTTATCCTGTCCATAACCAAGAGGAATCTGGCCCAGCAATGATGTACTGTTTCATCGGGCTCTTGCCGTATTTGAGATAGATCACTTATGTTTGGGTGGGCGGGTGGAATTAAATTCAGAACCCCGCCCAATCTGGGGCTCAAAGGCCGAGGAGCTTCCGGACTTGGAAGCTCGGGTTGCTAGATGCTGTCCAACGAATCTAGTCCGCTGCCTGACTTTAGGTTCAGTACTCGATTGCCGTCCGTCCCTCCGCGGGAATCCGGCATGGGGGGATCGGGAATCCAGACATAACTGGTTTTTAACATAGAAGAAGAGTCGTCGCGTTGTTCTTCTACCACAGCGGCATGGTGGGTAGCCTGGGGAGAGTTAATTTCTCTCAGATCGGTTTTAAGCCCAATCTGATCGTAGTCTGTAGCGACTCCCAGGGCGGTGATGTGATCCAAGAGCTCATTTACGGAAGAGAGCTCCATCGTATCCAGCTGCTCGGCTAATTCCGAGTTAACACGAAGATCGCTTTTGATGACCCGAGAGGTCATCGTCGAAGCGTTGGCCGAACAGGCGGTCATAAGAAAACCACCTAACCGGATAGCTTGACCGGCGGCCAAAGCTCCTTTGACAATGGTACCGTCTTTAAAGACGGGAAGAGGCATCCTTCTTGATTGCGACGGCATAGAGGAACTCTCAATGAAAGCACCAATGTCGGTGTCAAAACCAGCGGATCTCGGGTAGGGGGTCCCGAACTTTGCGTCTAGGCGGATGGTAACAGGAGACAAGGGACACGATGTTTTACCTAGGTTCGGGCCCTCTTGATGGAGGTAAAACCCTACGTCCTACTTGATTGATATTGATGATGTGGGTATTACAAGAGTAGATCTACCACGAGATCAAGGAGGATAAACCCTAGAGGCTAGCCTATGGTATGATTGTTGTTGTCCTACGGACTAAAACCATCCGGTTTATATAGACACCGGAGAGGGCTAGGGTTACACAGAGTCGGTTACAATGGTAGGAGATCTACATATCCGTATCGCCAAGCTTGCCTTCCACGCCAAGGAAAGTCCCATCCGGACATGGGACGAAGTCTTCAATCTTGTATCTTCATAGTCTTGGAGTCCGGCCGATGATGGTAGTTCGGCTATCCGGACACCCCCTAATCCGGGACTCCCTCAAGGAGTCCTACTCCCGGTGGGAGTAGGACTCCCCCCTTGGTGCGCCCTCCTCCTTGGTCGGCCGCCTCCCCCCTTGCTCCTTTATATACGGGGGCAGGGGGCACCCCATAGACACAACAATTGATCTCTTGATCTCTTAGCCGTGTGCGGTGCTCCCCTCCACCATAGTCCTCGATAATATTGTAGCGGTGCTTAGGCGAATCCCTGCGACGGTAGAACATCAAGATCGTCACCACGCCGTCGTGCTGACGGAACTCTTCCCCGACATTCTGCTGGATCGGAGTCTGGGGATCGTCATCGAGCTGAACGTGTGCTAGAACTCGGAGGTGCCGTAGTTTCGGTGCTTGATTGGTTGGGCCGTGAAGACGTACGACTACATCAACCGCGTTGTTCTAACGCTTCCGCTTTCGTTCTACAAGGGTACGTGGACAACACTCTCCCCTCTCGTTGCTATGCATCACCATGATCTTGCGTGTGCATAGGAATTTTTTTGAAATTACTACGTTCCCCTACAGTGGTATCCGAGCCAGGTTTTATGCGTAGATGTTATATGCACGAGTAGAACACAAGTGAGTTGTGGGCGATACAAGTCATACTGCTTATCAGCATTTCATACTTTGGTTCGGCGGTATTGTTGGATGAAGCGGCCCGGACCGACATCACGCGTACGCTTACGCGAGACCGGTTCTACCGACGTGCTTTGCACACAGGTGACTGGCGGGTGACTGTTTCTCCAACTTTAGTTTAACCGAGTGTGGCTACGCCCGGTCCTTGCGAAGGTTAAAACAACACTAACTTGACGAACTATCGTTGTGGTTTTGATGCGTAGGTAAGAACGGTTCTTGCTCAGCCCGTAGCAGCCATGTAAAATTTGCAACAACAAAGTAGAGGACGTCTAACTTGTTTTTGCAGGGCATGTTGTGATGTGATATGGTCAATACGTGATGCTATATTTTATTGTATGAGATGATCATGTTTTGTAACCGAAGTTATCGACAACTCGCAGGAGCCATATGGTTGTCGCTTTATTGTATGAAATGCAAACGCCCTGTAATTGCTTTACTTTATCACTAAGCAGTAGCCATAGTCGTAGAAGCAATAGATGGCGTAAACGACAACGATGCTACGATGGAGATCAATGTGTCGCGCCGGTGACGTTGGTGATCACGACAGTGCTTCGGAGATGGAGATCACAAGCACAAGATGTTGATGGCCATATCATATCACTTATATTGATTGCATGTGATGTTTATCATTTATGCATCTTATCTTGCTTTGATTGACGGTAGCATTTTAAGATGATCTCTCACTAATTATCAAGAAGTGTTCTCCCTGAGTATGCACCGTTGCGAAAGTTCTTCGTGCTGAGACACCACGTGATGATCGGGTGTGATAGGCTCTACGTTCAAATACAACGGGTGCAAAACAGTTGCACACGCGGAATACTCAGGTTAAACTTGACGAGCCTATCATATACAGATATGGCCTCGGAACACGGAGACCGAAAGGTTGAACGTGAATCATATAGTAGATATGATCAACATAGTGATGTTCACCATTGAAAACTACTCCATCTCACGTGATGATCGGACATGGTTTAGTTGATTTGGACCAGGTGATCACTTAGATGACTAGAGAGATGTCTGTCTAAGTGGGAGTTCTTAAGTAATATGATTAATTGAACTTAAATTTATCATGAACTTAGTCCTGGTAGTATTTTGCAAATTATGTTGTAGATCAATAGCTCGCGTTGTTGCTTTCATATGTTTATTTTGATTTGTTCCTAGAGAAAACTGTGTTGAAAGATGTTAGTAGCAATGATGCAGATTGGATTCGTGATCTGAGGTTTATCCTCATTGCTGCACAGAAGAATTATGTCCTTGATGCACCGCTAGGTGACAAACCTATTGCAGGAGCAGATGCAGACATTATGACTGTTTGGCTAGCTCAAAATGATGACTACTTGATAGTTTAGTGCACTATGCTTAAATGGCTTAGAATCAGGATTTCAAATACGTTTTGAACGTCATGGACCATATGAGATGTTCCAAGAGTTGAAGTTAATATTTCAAGCAAATACCCGAGTTGAGAGATATGAAGTCTCCAACAAGTTCTATAGCTAAAAGATGGAGGAGAATTGCTCAACTAGTGAGCATGTGCTCAGATTGTCTAGGTACTACAATCGCTTAAATCAAGTGGGAGTTAATCTTCCAAATAAGATAGTGATTGAAAGAGTTCTCTAGTCACCATCACCAAGTTACTAGAACTTCGTAATGAACTATAGTATGCAAGGGATGACGAAAACGATTCCCGAGCTCTTCGTGATGTTGAAATCGACGAAGGTAGAAATCAAGAAAGAGCATCAAGTGTTGATGATTGACAAGACCACTAGTTTCAAGAAAAGGGCAAAGGGAAAGAAAGGGAAACTTCAAGTAGAATGGCAAACAAGTTGTCACTCCCGTGAAGAAGACCAAAGCCTGAAACTGAGTGCTTACACTTCAAAGGAAATGGACACTGGAAGCGGAAATGCCCTGAATATTTGGTGGATAAGAAGGATGGCAAAGTGAACAAGGGTATATTTGATATACAGGTTATTGATGTGTGCCTTACTAGTGTTTATAGTAGACCATGAGTATTTGATACTTGTTCGGTTGCTAAGATTAGTAACTCGAAACAGGAGTTACAGAATAAACAGACTAGTTGAAGGGGAAGTGACAATGAGTGTTGGAAGTAGTTCCAAGATTGATATGAGTTACGAGTTTGGTCTTCATTTGAAACAATGTGAAATAGTTTCGCAAGTCATGCCACCTGGAACACCACAATCTAATGGTGTGTCCAAACATCGTAATCGTACTTTACTAGATATGGTGCGATCTATGATGTCTCTTATCGGTTTACCACTATTTTTTTGGGGTTATGCATTAGAGACAGCTGCATTCACGTTTAATAGGGCACCATCTAAATACGTTGAGACGACACCGTATGAACTATGGTTTAGCAGTAAACCTAAGCTATCATTTCTTAAAGTTTGGAGTTGCGATGCTTATATGAAAAAGGTTTTCAACCTGATAAGCTTGAAGCCAAATCGGAGAAGTGCGTCTTCATAGAATACCCAAAGGAAACTGTTGGGTACACCTTCTATCACAGATCTGAAGGCAAAACATTCGTTGCTAAGAATGGATCCTTTCTAGAGAAGGATTTTCTCTCGAAAGAAGTGAGTGGGAGGAAAGTAGAGCTTGATAAGGTAATTTGTACCTTCTCCTGAATTGGAAAGTAGTTCATCACAGAAATCAGTTACAGTGATTCCTACACCAATTAGTGAGGAAGCTAATGATGATGATCATGAAACTTTAGATCAAGTTACTACAAAACCTCGTAGGTCTTCCAAAGTACAGCCTGCACCAGAGTGGTACGGTAATCCTGTTTTGGAAGTCATGTTACTAGACCATGATGAACCTACGAACTATGAGGAAGCGATGATGAGCCCAGATTCCACGAAATGGCTTGAGGCCATGAAATCTGAGATGGGATCCATGTATGAGAACAAAGTGTGGACTTTGGTGAAGTTGCCCGATGGATCTTCAAGAGGAAGACAGATGCTGATAGTAGTGTTACTATCTACAAAGCTCAACTTGTCGCAAAAAGGTTTTCAACAAGTTTAAGGTGTTGATTACAATGAGATTTTCTCAACTATAGCGATGCTTAAGTCTGTACGAATCATGTTAGGAATTGCCACATTTTATGAAATCTGGCAAATGGATGTCAAAATTGCATTCCTTAATGGTTTTCTTAAAGAAGAGTTGTATATGATGCAACCAGAAGGTTTTGTCAATCCTAAAGGTTCTAACAAAATGTGCAAGCTCCAACGATCCATCTATGGGCTGGTGCTAGCATCTCAGAGTTGGAATATACACTTTGATAAGTTGATCAAAGCATATAGTTTTATACAGACTTGCGGTGAAGCCTGTATTTACAATAAAGTGAGTGGGAGCACTACCGCCTTTCTGATAAATATATGTGAGTAACATATTGTTGATTAGAAATGATGTAGAATTTTTCTGGAAAGCATAAAGGAGTATTTGAAAGGAGTTCTTTAAAAGAAAGACCTCAGTAAAGCTACTTACATATTGAGCATCAAAATCTATTGAGATAGATTAAGACGCTTGATAAGTTTTTCAATAAGTACATACCTTGTCAAGATTTTGAAGTAGTTCAAAATGGAACAGTCAAGAAAGAGTTCTTGCCTGTGTTGCAAAGGTGTGAGATTGAGTAAGACTCAAATCCCGACCATGACAGGAAATAGAAAAGAGAATGAAAATCATTCCCTATGCCTCAGTCATAGGTTCTATAAAGTATGCTATGCTATGTACCAGACCTATTGTATACCTTGTTCTGAATTTGGTAAGGGAATACAATAGTGATCTAGGAGTAGATCACTGGACATTGGTCAAGAATATCCTTTGTGAGGACTAAGGAAATATTTCTCGATTACGGAGGTGATAAAAGAGCCCATCGTAAAGAGTTACATCGATGCAAGCTTTTACACCGATCCAGATGACCCTAAGTCTCAATATGGATACATATTGAAAGTGGGAGCAATTAGCTAGAGTAGCTCCGTGCAGAGCATTGCATACATAGAATATTTGCAAAATACATACGGCTCTGAATGTGATAGACCCGTTGACTAAGCTTCTCTCACGAGCAAAACATGATCACACCTTAGTACTCTTTGGGTGTTAATCACATAGCGATGTGAACTAGATTATTGACTCTAGTAAACCCTTTGGGTGTTGGTCACATGATGATGTGAACTATGGGTGTTAATCATATACAGATATGAATATTGGTGTTAAATCACATGGCGATGTGAACTAGATTATTGACTCTAGTGCAAGTGGGAGACTGAAGGAAATATGCCCTAGAGGCAATAATAAAGTTATTATTTATTTCCTTATTTCATGATAAATGTTTATTATTCATGCTAGAATTGTATTAACCGGAAACATAATACATGTGTGAATACATAGGCAAACATAGTGTCACTAGTATGCCTCTACTTGACTAGCTCGTTAATCAAAGATGGTTAAGTTTCCTAACCATAGACATGAGTTATCATTTGATTAATGGGATCACATCATTAGGAGAATGATGTGATTGACTTGACCCATTCTGTTAGCTTAGCACTTGATCGTTTAGTATGTTGCTATTGCTTTCTTCATGACTTATACATGTTCCTACAACTATGAGATTATGCAACTCCCGTTTACCGGAAGAACACTTTGTGTGCTACCAAATGTCACAACATAACTGGGTGATTATAAAGGAGCTCTACAGGTGTCTCCGAAGGTACATGTTGGGTTGGCGTATTTCGTGATTAGGATTTGTCACTCCGATTGTCGGAGAGGTATCTCTGGGCCCTCTCGGTAATGCACATCACTATAAGCCTTGCAAGCAATGTGACTAATGAGTTAGTTGCGGGATGATGCATTACGTAACGAGTAAAGAGACTTGCTGGTAATGAGATTGAACTAGGTATTGAGATACCGACGATCGAATCTCGGGCAAGTAACATACCGATGACAAAAGGAACAACGTATGTTGTTATGCGGTTTGACCGATAAAGATCTTCGTACAATATGTAGGAGCCAATATGAGCATCCAGGTTCCGCTATTGGTTATTGACCGGAAACGTGTCTCGGTCATGTCTACATAGTTCTCGAACCCGTAGGGTCCGCACGCTTAAGGTTTCGATGACAGTTATATTATGAGTTTATGAGTTTTGATGTACCGAAGGAGTTCGGAGTCCCAGATGAGATCGGGGACATGACGATGAGTCCTGAAATGGTTGAGACATAAAGATCGATATATTGGACGACTATATTCGGACTTCGGAAAGGTTCCGAGTGATTCGGGTATTTTTCGGAGTACCGGAGAGTTACGGGAATTCGCCGGGGAGTAT
Source organism: Triticum aestivum (assembly GCF_018294505.1). NCBI lineage: Eukaryota > Viridiplantae > Streptophyta > Magnoliopsida > Poales > Poaceae > Triticum > Triticum aestivum. The sequence continues at coordinate 530,771,802 of NC_057807.1, forward strand.
ATGGGCCTTATTGGGCCATACGGGAATAGAGGAGAGAGGCCAAAAGGAAGGAGGCCTGCGCCCCCCCTCTAGTCCGAATTGGACAAGGGGTGCAGCCCCCTTTTCCTTGGGAGCTCCTGTCTGACGCTCGTTAGCGTCAAGCAGAGGAGCGTTCGCTGAAGGTAGACGCTGATGGGCCGGCCCATTTGAAGGTCTCGAGCGCCTGAGAAAAAAGGCTAAAAATATAACGGACCAGAAGGTCTCGATCGCCTGAGAAAAAAGGCTAAAAAGGCAGCGCGAGGTTTTTAAGTACCAAACAATTTTTGAAATTTTTCGAACAATTCAAGAAAATTAAGAATAAAAATAAAAAGTTTTGAACAAATTTTGAAAAACGTAAAACCCTTTTTAAAACCATGAACAATTTTTAAAATTCGAAAACACTTTTCAAACGTGAACAATTACTGAAAAGTTGAACACAAATTTCGAAATTCCAATAAGAAGAGTTTTTTAAATATACATTGAACATTTTTGTAACATATGCTAAACAATTTTGAAATACATACTGAACAATTTTCTGATATATCCCAAACAAATTTAAATATAGATTGAACATTTCTGTAATGTACGCTGAACAATTTTAAAATACACACTAAACGTTTTTGTGATATATCCCGAACAAATTTAAAATATACATCGAACATTTCTGTAATGTACGCTGAACAAATTTTGTATTGTGAACAAATTTAAAAACTATGTGTTTTTATGAAATCATGAAGAAAATAAGGAATTTTAAAACATTTTTTAAAACAAATGATGAAAATAAATACGAAAAAAAGAGAAAGAAAAAGAAACAGAAACAGAATTTGAAAAACAAAAACAAAAAAGAATAAAGAAACAGGAAAAATTAGAAAACCGGGAAAGAGTACAAAAAAAAGAAACCGGTTTAGGGAACCTTCTAGTAGGTTCCCAAAACCGGTTTGCCTGGCAGCGCTTGAATTTGCCAGGTGGGCCGGCCTGTCGAGCGCAGCTCCTCCCGCGCCTTCAGCGAAGCCACGTTTCCTGGACGCTAACGGGCGTCATATATGAATCACCCTTTTCCTTCTCTCTCTCCCCCTCTTTCCTTCTCTCCTACTCCAACAAGGAAAGGAGGAGTCCTACTCCCGGTGGGAGTAGGACTCCCCCCTTGGCGCGTCCTCCTCCTTGGCCGGCCGCCTCCCCCCTTGCTCCTTTATATACGGGGGCAGGGGGCACCCCATAGACACAACAATTGATCTCTTGATCTCTTAGCCATGTGCGGTGCCCCCCTCCACCATAGTCCTCGATAATATTGTAGCGGTGCTTAGGCGAAGCCCTGCGATGGTAGAACATCAAGATCGTCACCACGCCGTCGTGCTGACGGAACTCTTCTCCGACATTCTGCTGGATCGGAGTCCGGGGATCGTCATCGAGCTGAACGTGTGCTAGAACTCGGAGGTGTCGTAGTTTCGGTGTTTGATCGGTCAGGCCGTGAAGACATACGACTACATCAACCACGTTGTTCTAACGCTTCCGCTTTCGGTCTACGAGGGTACATGGACAACACTCTCCCCTCTCGTTGCTATGCATCACCATGATCTTGCGTGTGTGTAGGAATTTTTTTGAAATTACTACGTTCCCCAACAGAAATATGTGGCCATGGAATATTTCGGGCTTAAGAGGATGAGTGTGCAATGTGTGTCACTGCACAAAACACGAAATGTTAGAAAAAAAAAGAATGATCAAAATCTAAGAAATCATATGTTACGGGGCGGTGAGGGGATGACTTACTCGGAAAAGTAAGGCACGAGGAAGTTATCCTTATCCGGGTTTGCCAGAATGACGCCTTTGAGGTATGAACTCGCGACTTGCCGGTCCCCAGTGCTGCCCAAGATCTTGGCACACATGTAGAAGGGGTCGACTATCACGATGTCCGTGGTCTTGTCTCTAATGATCCGCATCTCCATACTGAGCGAAAATAGCCGAATGAAGGTGTAGTGCAGCGGATGAAGGTTAAACATAGCAAAGATGTCATCAAACTGCAAGACAATCATACGCCCGATAGTGCTATATATCGACAAAGCCCTTGCCCTCTAGCACCGTGGCCACGAAAACCGGGTATGCCACATCATTCTCGGAGAGACGCCGCTTCTCCATAGAAAGAACACAGTCATGCAGACTCCACATAGCACCGGTTGCAGCATTGAGAAGATTAGTCGGTAGCATCGGCCTACCCGCCACATGCACCCTCATCGAGATATCCTTAGATATTGGTGGCCCGTCCTGAGCACGGATCGTACTCGATGCCGGCTGGCTCGCACCCTTGTTATTTTTTTCTTTTCCGTCCCTTCTGCTTCTTCTGCTATAATGGGATCGAGTTCTGCTCAGAGACCACCTTCTTGAGTGTGTTGGGGCTGATAATATTTCGCACCTCGGCTATTTGAGTCTCGGTGAAGGCGGTAGCTGGAGGCGTCTCCTGAGAACTGAATGCCAGATGATGCCTGTTGCAATTGGGTTTCTCCGCGGTACCAGCTAGATCGCGCTCGTCTTTTGCAGTGTTGGGTTCTTGAGAAGGAGGCCCCAAGAATCGTCGCCGTACCCATGTTCGTTGAAGTACTTATCGACGTTGGAAAATGTACCATTGCCGTCGTCCGGATCTTGTGCCATATGCATGTCCGGATCAGCTGACGGCGGTAGCGTTGCGGCGGTCTTGCCATGGCTTGGCACCGACACGACTGGCGGTGTTGTCTGTGGGGTGGTGTCCCCCGCCCCCAAATGAATCTGGCTCTTCGGCCAAAGCAGGGACCAGCTTAAGAGGGTGCTGAGGGTCATCACATCATCTTCGTCGGCCCCCGGGGGTCGAAATGGAGGTAACAAGTCGTCGCAGCCCCGCGGCACCCGAACCAGTTGAACCCTATACACGGTGGGTGGTATCGTATTACCGTGGAACACACGGTTGCCAGGTTGAACGATTTTGGCCTTGGCGACATCGATCAACTCGCCGTCCATGAAGTGTAGGAGAGTGCATGGAACATCAGCGGCGCCCTCCGAAAACATGTAGGGCGTCAGGGATGCCCAGTCAAAGGCAAGGAGATGAAGTCATCGGCCGAGGCTTAGTTACCGTGATGGCGTCGAGCTCTGCTAATGTCGAGGCACCGCCAACGGCGGGCGTGCAAGTGACGGAGGGGCCGCTTGCTACCGAGGTGCCGGCTGACGTATTCTTCCCACACCCGCTGGGTGCATTAAGCTCCAATGTCGGCACCGGCGCTGGAGACACCAATGCCGGCGCATTGTGCGAGTTGCTACCCGTGAAGCTGGGAATCGGGGCGACCCCTGTTGGCCGCCCGCAATCCACGCCTGCAGCCCCTCAAGCAAGATAGGAATAATGGCAGTGATCGTCCCTCCCAGTTGGTCTCGCACTTGCTCTTGGACTATCTCCGGAATCCACGCCACTTGTGCCTTGAGTTCTTTAACCTCGCGCTCCTGGCTTTCCGAGCTGGTCTTTCTCTCCTTTCGCCCAACCTTATAGTATTCCGACCGTTTTGTGGACAAGCCTTTGCCGGCCACACGATCAGCTGACGACGGCTTACTGAACTTATCCTTGTGTTTCACTATGTTCAACGCCCTATTTAAAGTGGTGTCCCAAGGGGCACACGGGGAGCTCTGAGACCCCGTGCTACTGCTTTCAGTTTCCTGCGGAAGGAACGTGAACCATTTAGAAATTTGGCTTCATTAATTAGAATGCAACCATATGGAGCTAATTACGCGGGGGTGTATTCCTTACAAGAACAAGCTCAAGCGTCTTGGTCTTCGGATCCGTGGTAAGTTCCTTTGTTACCGGGTCCACCTTGTATCGGGCCCTGACATAGTTCCTGGTCTGCTTGTCACGGTATTTATCGAAGAGGGACGGTAGGCCTTGCTCGGCACGCTCCGCATCCTCCGTGTCCCATATAGGTTCCGCCACTCTGTAACCGCCAGGACCGAGTGTGTGGTGTCCTAAGTTCAAGTCCCGCATATCTTTCCCCCACTGACTTGATTCTGCGGATGCGTTGCTCTCGCACTTGATCTTGAACTCCAGGTAGTCAGCTTCCTGATTGAAGGATTTGTCTCCTTGATCTTCTCATAACTATCACCACTTAGAATCCTTCTCTTCACCGCGGCTCTCCAAGTACCCAGGGCCGTGCTCATCTTCGTGAGGGCGGCACTGTTCACTTTATTCCCCGAGAGGCGTGTGTTTGCGAAGTCACTGGGGAACTTGTATCATTCGTGCAACTTCATGAAGAGGAGGTTGCGCAAATTCCCTCGGTCACGATGCCTTAGGTTCTCGGTGTTGATCGAGACGGTGCTCCGGAGAATGCACCCGAGTTGTCCCGCATACCCACTGACTAATTATTTGGGCGCCATTGGATGCCCACTGGAGGACACTTCAATAAATTCTTCCTTGACGGTGCCGAGCATGTTCGGGCGCCGGTCCTTCCGTTGCCTCTTCGGTTGGCTGCCATCTGTGCATGTGCTGCCATCATCAGTGGTGGCATCCCCGGCGGCACCATCAGTGGTGTCATCCCCGACGCCACTAGGGGTTGTGTAGTCGGGATCGGTGTCTTCCGTGGCGTCCTCATAGCGGTGAGGTTCTTCCTCCATCTCCTAGGACAGCTCCCAGAATGACTTTCCCGAACCACCGACCTCATCGTTGTCGGCCATGTTCGCTCTAAATAGGAAAAAAGGCTACTAGAGTTATTGGGTGAGATCAGGGTAGTATCTATTCTTCTCAGATTTAGAGGAATATTTCCGTTTTGATTTAGAATCGGGCACCTTCTAGGTCAAGAAAATTGGGCATGACCTTTGCTAATTTTTTTGACCTAGGAGTGCCCCATTCTCAACCGAAAAGGAAATTAATCAACATTTCAGGAGAAAGGGGTCATTTCACATCAGAAGATCATGCCAGGCAATCAACCAAACCAAATATGTATAGGAAAGGCTCATCATGTTCAAATTAGATTTAGGAGAGGGAATTGGCAAGGAAAGATATAGTCCATAACCAGAAATAGGACATTGATAGCACACATACTAAACATCTGCTGTAAGCAGAACACATACACCCACCTACACATGGGTACTATTATGTATATAGGTACACAAGCATAAGACATGCACCTGCTATAGGTAGGAGTATAAGCATGCATCTAAACCATCTGAAATAGCTAAAGCAAAGAAAGAGTTATCACTACATGCAACAATGAGGACTATGACCTGTACAATATACAACTAAACCACCAGTAGATGATGTACTAAACCATACAAGAAATGCCAATACATGGTATTTACATAAAGACAACACAGATACCAAAAACTGATGAGTACTCCAAAAACTGATTGCTTTTCATGAAACACTTACTTTCTTGAAACAGATGAAACTAATTACTTGGCTATGGCTCTAACTGAATTTTCAAAAGAATGATGGTAATTTCTGATTCTATACATGACATGCAAAACAAATAATTCTCAGGTTATAATATCTTCATCAGCAGGACGACAAGAAATTTGGTACCCCATTCTTAGTAACAGTTGTACTGGATGTACAGTGATCATCACAAGCAGCAACTGTTGTACAACAGCAGTTCTACTAATTTACAATGATCATCATCATGACTGGCAGCATGACATATTGTTCTGAAAATTTCTGTAACCTAGACAACTGTATATACAATCTTGACCCAAGTAGTGCCAACAATTATATCCATAGTGCCAGCAACAGAAGAAACAACCTAGAACCACTTGAACTACATACAGTAGGCAGCAACAAGCAAAGCAGCGGCAGCGGCTCAAGTAGCAACAGCGGCGGCGGTAACAGGTAGTTGAGACGTGCACGAGGGGCAGCGGCCGAAGGGCGTGGGCGCTGGCCGCGGCTAGGCAGGAGCAGGCAAGCGGGAAGCGCGGTGGCGCAGCCAGGCGAGGCACAGCAATAACAACACATAGCAGCAGGAGAACCGAAGGGGAAAAGGAGGGGATCGACAGAGGAGCTCACCGTGACCTGCAGGTGAGCAAAGCGGGCTCGGGGGAGAGCTCACCGAAGCGAATTGTCGACGAAGTCCGCCGGGTCAAGGAGGAAGCCGGTGGCAGGGAAGGCATCATGGGGGCGTCCGGCGTCCTGCGGCTTGTCCGAGGAGACGTAGTCGAGGGAGGTGGAGTTCTTGGGCACGTCGGTGTGGCACGAGGTCAACGGTTGCCATGGCGGTGCGAGGTGGCCGGCGACGGGCGCGTCGCGCGCGGGTTGCCGACACGGATCTGGGGGAGAGGAGAAGGCGGAGAGGGCGAGAGGAAGCACAAGGGGGAAGTGCGGAGGGGGCCCGAGGAGGCAGGGCGGCAGCGCAGGTAGGGGCGGAGGCGCAGTGGTTCGGGGCGGCGGTGCAGGTCGGGGCAGCAGGTCGAGGGCTGAGAGAGGTGTGAGATTGGGGATTGGGGATTTGGATCTTTTAGTGGGGGGAAGGGTTAGCAATGGCGCACCATTTAGGGGTGCGCCATAAAAATTGGTATACCAATGGCGCACCTTCTAGGGGTGCGCCATAAACACCGTGGTAGCAATGGCACACCTTCTCCTGATGCGCCATTACTAACTTTTTTTATTGGATTTTTAGTTGCATGTAATAATTTTCTAGAAAATGACCCTAAATTTCAAAATGTTACGATATAAGTAGTTATTACTAATTTTCAAATACTTGCGTTGTAAAACACTTGTGAATTGGTAAAACATTTATGAGTATGAAAAAATATCATCAGATTTGAAAAAATATTCATGAATTCAAAAAGTACCCATGAAATTTAAAAATATTCATGAGTTCAAAAAATATTAACAAATTCAATACGTTTTGTGAGTTAGAAAAATGTTTGCATTTTCAAAAAATGTTTGCAAATTTAAGCAGGAAAAGGAACACTGAAAAATAAAATACCAGAATAAACATAAATAAAAATTGGTATATCAATGGCGCACCTTCTAGGGGTGCGCCATAAACACCGTGATAGCAATGGAGCACCTTCTCCTAGTGCGCCATTACTAACTTTTTTTTTATTTTACCAGAATAAACATAAATAAAAACAATTAAAATACCAGAAGAAAACACAAAGAAGCCCAAGGTGCCTGTAAATGATGATTTGCAACAAAACAAGAGGGAGAAGAACAAAAATTCCAAATCCAAGAAGAAGGTGGTCGATACTTCAACTTGGTGATGGAGAAGTTACAAAAGGAAGGTAAGTACAGACAACATTAATCCCCACTGTTTTGAACAAAAGAGGTTACTGGATAGAGGACTAGAATATAAGAAATGCCATTTCCATACTTCAACTTATTTCCATGTAATAATTGAGCTTGCCACTGACACACACACACACACACGGCCGACACGCCGTGATTCGATCTTAGCTATCTTTTCACAATCTTCTTGCCCTTATTTTTCGCAAATGGAGTTCTTCTCTTGAACGGATGTCCTTTAAGTAGGGTGGTCCTGCTTCTTCTTGTAGTGTATGGTACTTCATCGTTGTCGTCATCTTCCATCTTTGGGTCGCCATACTTGTCGAAGTCTTGCTCATTGGCCACTTCATCCATTCCTATGATGTTCCTTTTGCCTCTCCTCACGACAACACGACTGGGCTTTGACGGGTCGGTAATGAAGAAGCATTGGTCCACTTGGGAAGCCAGTACCCATGGCTCATTTTTCGTGGTGACATTTGCGCCCACGGTCTTGGATTTGGCTTCGGGTATAACCATGGTGGTGAAATACCGGTCTTCTTTTAGGACGCTCTTGGCTCATCTGACATGGAACATCGGGACCTTCTCTCCAGCGTAGCTCAGCTCCCGGATCTCCTTGATCCTTCCATAGTATCTGTCCTTGTCATTACCGGTGTAGGATTCCATCGTTACCCTGGAGTTCTGATAATCGCTCTTGATGTCCTTTTCCTCGGTGTAGAATGTGTAGCTATTGATATCGTACGCCTCATAGGTCATCAGGTTGTGCTCGGCGCCCTGTGACAAGGCGAATATGAGTTTTTCTTCCACGGAAGAATCCTCATGTAAAGGGTATGATAGAAGCTTGTCCTTGAACCAATGCGTGAAACATGAGTTGTGCTCTTTGATTATATCTCCGTCCGTCCTCTGTTGGCCTCGGTCATTATACGTCTTCTCAATAAAGGTTTTGTGCTCTACCACCCAAGGATCGACCACGTCTATGTGTTGTAGCACCACTAGGTTTGCTCTTTCAAAGTCGGCGAGTCGACCCTTGAAGTCTACATGCATTTTGCGGCGACCCTCACGGTGACCCCATCCAGCGAGCCTACCGAGGTGCCTGTTGACGGGTAGACCAACGGGGTTCTTGATACGTCCATTTTGCATCATGCTTTTATATCAATATTTATTGCATTATGGGCTGTTATTACACATTATATCTCAATACTTATGGCTATTCTCTCTTATTTTACAAGGTTTACCATGAAGAGGGGGAATGCCGGCAGCTGGAATTCTGGCTGGAAAAGGAGCAAACGTTGGAAACCTATTCTGCACAGCTCCAAAAGTCCTAAGACTCCACGAAACAACCTTTTGGATTTATTAAGAATTTATGAGCGAAAGAAATAGGCCAGGGGGCCCACACCCTGTCCAGGAGACAGGGGGGCACGCCCCCCTATAGGGTGCACCCCCTATCTCCTGGGCCCCTTGGTGGGCCTTCGGCGTCCATCTTTTGCTATATCATCACTTTTACCCTGAAAAAAATCATGGGCAAGCTTACGGGACGAAACTCCACCGCCACGAGGCGGAACCTTGGCGGAATCAATCTAGGGCTCTGGCATAGCTGTTCTGCCAGGGACACTTCCCTCCGGGAGGGGGAAATCATCACCACCGTCATCACCAATGATCCTCTCATCCGGATGGGGTCAATCTCCATCAACATCTTCACCAGCATCGTCTCCTCTCAAAACCCTAGTTCATCTCTTGTATCCAATCTTGTATCAAAACCACAAATTGGTACATGTGGGTTGCTAGTAGTGTTGATTACTCCTTGTAGTTGATGCTAATTGGTTTACTTGGTGGAAGATCATATGTTCAGATCCTTTATGCATATTATTACTCCTCTAATTATGAACATGAATATGCTTTGTGGGTAGTTACATTTGTTCCTGAGGACATGGGTGAAGTCTTGCTATTAGTAGTCATGTGAATTTGGTATTCGTTCGATATTTTGATGAGATGTTTGTTGTCTTTTCCTCTAGTGGTGTTATGTGAACGTCGACTACATGATACTTCACCATTATTTGGGCCTAGAGGAAGGCATGGAGAAGTAGATGATGGGTTGCTAGAGTGACAGAAGCTTAAACCCTAGTTTATGCGTTGCTTCGTTAGGGGGTGATATGGATCCATATGTTTAATGCTGTGGTTAGGTTTACCTTAATACTTCTTATTGTAGTTGCGGATGCTTGCAACAGAGGTTAATCATAAGTGGGATGCTTGTCCAAGTTAGGGAAGTACCCAAGTACCGGTCCACCCACATATCAAATTATCAAAGTACCGAACGCGAATCATATGAACGTGATGAAAACTAGCTTGACGATAATTCCCAATGTGTCCTCGGGAGCTCCTTCTTCATTATTAGAAATTGTACAGGCTTATCCTTTGCTACATAAAGGATTGGGCCACCTTGCTGCACTTTACTTACTTTATTTACTTGTTGCTCGTTACTATTTATCTCACCACAAAACTATCTATTACCTACAATTTCAGTGCTTGCAGAGAAAACCTTACTGAAAACCACTTATCATTTCCTTCTGCTCCTCATTGGGTTCGACACTCTTACTTATCGAAAGGACTACGAGAGATCCCCTACACTTGTGGGTCATCAAGACTCTTTTTTGGCGTCGTTGCCGGGGAGTGTAGCGCTTTTGGTGAGTGGAACTTGGTAAGGAAACATTTATATAGTGTGCTGAATTTTTTTTGTTACTTGTCACTATGGAAACTAATCCTTTGAGGGGCTTGTTTGGGGTATATTCACCCGAACCATAAGAGCAAAGAGTTGCTCCTCAACCTACTGAACTTTATGAAAACATTCACTTTGTGATTCCTTCGGGTATGATAGAAAAACTGCTAGCTAATCCATTTGCAGGAGATGGAACATTGCATCCCGGTTTACACCTTATCTTTGTGGATGAAGTTTGTGGATTATTTAAGCTTGCATGTATTCCCGACGTTGTTGTCAAAAGGAAGGTCTTCCCTTTATCTTTGAAGGGAGACGCATTGACATGGTATAGGCTATGTGATGATACGAGATCTTGGAATTATAAGCAATTGAAATTGGAATTTCACTAGAAGTTCTATCCTATGCATCTTGTTCATCGTGATCATAATTACATATATAATTTCTGGCCTCGCGAAGGAGAAAGCATCGCTCAAGCTTGGGGGAGGCTTAAGTCAATGTTATATTCATGCCCCAATCATGAGCTCTCTCGGGAAATGATTATTCAGAATTTTTATGCTCGGCTTTCTCTTGATAATCGCAACCTGCTCAATACTTCCTGTGCTGGTTCTTATATGCTGAAGACTATTGATTTCAAATGGGACTTATTGGAAAGAATTAAACGCAACTCTGAAGATTGGGGTTCTGACGATGGTAAGGAGTCAGGTATGACACCTAAGTTCGATTGTGTTAAATCTTTTATGGATACCGATGCTTTCCATGGATTTAGCGCTAAGTATGGACTTGACTCTGAGATAGTGGCTACTTTTTGTGAAACTTTTGCTACTCACGTTGATCTCCCTAAAGATAAGTGGTTTAAATATAATCCTCCTGTTGAAGTAAAAGTAGTTGCACCTATTACAGTCGAAGAAAAGACTATTACCTATAGTGATCCTATTGTTCCTACTTCTTATGTTGAAAAACCTCCTTTTCCTGTTAGGATAAAAGATAATACTAAAGCTTCGACTGTTGTTCGTAAGAGTAATACTAGGACCTATACACCTCCTGAGCAAATTAATGTTGAACCTGGTATTGCTATGATTCAAGATCTCTTGGATGAGGACTTAGATGGGCATGTTATTTCTTTCTTGGGTGAAACTGCTAATATTGCTAGACCTGATACTAAGACACGTAGACCTGTTGTAGGCATGCCTGTTATTTCTGTCAAAATAGGAGATCATTGTTATCATGGCTTATGTGATATGGGTGCGAGTGCTAGTGCGATACCTTATGATCTTTATAAAGTAATTATGCATGACATTGCACCCGTTGAATTAGAAGACATTGATGTTACTATTAAGCTTGCTAATAGGGATACCATTAAACCTATTGGGATTGTTAGAGATGTTGAAGTTTTTTGTGGGAAGGTTAAATACCCTACTGATTTTCTTGTTCTTGGTTCCCCACAAGATGATTTTTGTCCCATTATTTTTGGTAGACCCTTCTTGAATACTGGTAGTGCTAGGATTAACTGTGAAAACAATATTGTTACTGTTGGCATAGATGGTATGTCTCATGAGTTTAATTTTGCTAAGTTTAGTAGACAACCTCGTGAAAGGGAACCACCTAGTAAGGATGAGATTATTGGTCTTGCTTCCATTGCTGTTCCTCCAGCTGATCCGTTAGAACAATATTTGCTAGACCATGAAAACAATATGTTTATGAAGGAAAGGGAGGAAATAGATGAAGTGTTCCTTAAACAGGAACCTATGCTGAAACATAACCTTCCCATTGAAATTCTTGGGGATCCCCCTCCACCCAAGGGTGATCCCGTGTTTGAACTCAAACCATTACTTGATAATCTTAAGTATGCTTATCTTGATGAAAAAGAAATATATCCTGTTATTATTAGTGCTAACCTTTCAGAGAAAGAAGAAGAAAGATTATTGAAACTCTGAAGAAGCACCGAGATGCTATTAGATATACTCTGGATGATCTTAAGGGCATTAGTCCCACATTATGTCAACACAAAATTTCATTGGAAAAAGATGCCAAACCAGTTAGAGATCCTCAAAGACGATTAAATCCCAAGATGAAGGAAGTGGTAAGAAAGGAGATACTAAAGCTCCTTGAGCCGGTATTATTTATCCCGTTGCTGATAGTGAATTGGTAAGCCCTGTCCATTGTGTCCCTAAAAAGGGAGGTATTACCGTTGTTCCTAATGATAAAGATGAATTGATCCCGTAAAGAATTATTACAGGTTATAGGATGGTAATTGATTTCTGTAAGTTAAATAAAGCTACTAAGAAAGATCATTACCCCTTACCTTTTATTGATCAAATGCTAGAAATACTATCCAAACACACACATTTTTGCTTTCTAGATGGTTATTCCGGTTTCTCTCAGATACCTGTATCAGCGAAAGATCAATCTAAAACTACTTTTACTTGCCCTTTTGGTACTTTTGCTTATAGACGTATGCCTTTTGGTTTATGTAATGCACCTGCTACCTTTCAAAGATGCATGATGGCTATATTCTCTGATTTTTGTGAAAATAGTTGTGAGGTATTCATGGATGACTTCTCCGTCTATGGATCCTCCTTTGATGATTGTTTGAGCAACCTTGATCGAGTTTTGCAGAGGTGCGAAGACACTAGTCTTGTCCTGAATTGGGAAAAGTGTCACTTTATGGTTAATGAAGGCATTGTCTTGGGGCACAAGATTTCCGAGAGAGGTATTGAAGTTGATAAAGCCAAAGTTGATGCTATTGAAAAGATGCCATGTCCCAAGGACATAAAAGGTATAAGAAGTTTCCTTGGTCACGCCGGTTTTTATAGGAGGTTCATTAAGGACTTTTCTAAAATCTCTAGGCTTCTGACTAATTTATTGCAAAAAGATATTCCTTTTGTCTTTGACGATGATTGTGTAGAAGCTTTTGAAACACTTAAGAAAGCTTTGATCACTGCACCTATTGTTCAGCCACCTGATTGGAATTTACCTTTTGAAATTATGTGCGATGCTAGTGATTATGCTGTAGGTGTTGTTTTAGGGCAAAGAGTCGATAAGAAATTGAATGTTATCCAGTATGCTAGTAAGACTCTTGATACTGCCCAGAGAAATTATGCTACTACTGAAAACTAGTTCTTAGCAGTTGTGTTTGCATGTGATAAGTTTAGACCTTATATTGTTGATTCCAAAGTTACTATTCACACTGATCATGCTTCTATTAAATATCTTATGGAAAAGAAAGATGCTAAGCCTAGACTCATTAGATGGGTTCTCTTGCTCCAAGAATTTGACTTGCATATTATTGATAGAAAGGGAGCTAAGAACCCCGTTGCAGATAACTTGTCTAGGTTAGAGAATGTTCTTGATGACCCACTGCCTATTAATGATAGCTTTCCTGATGAACAATTAGTGGTTGTCCATGCTTCTCGTACTGCTCCTTGGTATGCTAATTATGCGAATTACATTGTTGCTAAATATATATCGCCTAGTTTCACATACCAGCAAAAGAAAAAGTTCTTTTATGATTTAAGACATTACTTTTGGGATGATCCACACCTTTATAAAGAAGGAGTAGATGGTGTTATTAGACGTTGTGTGCCTGAGCATGAACAGGAACAGATCCTACGCAAGTGTCACTCTGAATCCTATGGAGGACACCACGCTGGAGATAGAACTGCACACAAGGTACTACAATCTAGTTTTTATTGGCCTACTCTCTTCAAAGATGCTTGTAAGTTTGTTTTATCTTGTGATGAATGTCAAAGAATAGGTAACATTAGTAGACGTCAAGAAATGCCTATGAATTATTCTCTTGTTATTGAACCGTTTGATGTTTGGGGCTTTGATTATATGGGACCTTTTCCTGCCTCTAATGGTTATACACATATTCTAGTTGCTGTTGATTACGTTACTAAGTGGGTAGAAGCTATTCCAACTAGTAGTGCTGATCATAACACTTCTATTAAAATGCTTAAAGAAGTTATTTTTCCGAGGTTTGGAGTCCCTAGATATCTTATGACTGATGGTGGTTCACATTTTATTTATGGTGCTTTCTGTAAGATGCTTGCTAAGTATGATGTCAATCATAGAATAGCATCTCCTTAGCATCCACAGTCTAGTGGTCAAGTAGAGTTGAGCAATAGAGAGTTCAAATTAATTTTGCAAAAGACTGTGAATAGATCTAGAAAGAATTGGTCCAGAAAAACTTGACGATGCATTATGGGCCTATAGAACTACATACAAAAATCCTATGGGTATGTCTCCTTATAAGATGGTTTATGGAAAAGCATGTCATTTACCTCTTGAACTTGAACATAAAGCATATTGGGCTATTAAAGAGCTCAATTATGACTTCAAACTTGCCGGTGAGAAGAGGTTGTTTGATATTAGCTCACTTGATGAATGGAGAACCCAAGCCTATGAGAATGCCAAGCTTTTCAAAGAAAAAGTCAAACGCTGGCATGATAAGAGGATACAAAAGCGTGAGTTTAACGTAGGAGATTCGTGTTATTATTCAACTCTCGTTTAAGATTTTTTGCAGAAAAACTTCTCTCAAAATGGGAAGGTCCCTACGTTATCGAGGAGGTCTATCGTTCTGGTGCTATAAAAATCAACAACTTCGAAGGCACAAATCCAAGGGTGATAAACGGTCAAAGAATTAAACACTATATTTCAGGTAATCCTATCAGTGTTGAAACTAATATTATTGAAACTGTAACCCCTGAGGAATACATAAGGGACACTTTCCAGAACGTTCCAGACTCCGAAAAGGCATAGGTATGTGGTACGGTAAGTAAACCGACTCCAAAACAACTCTAATGGCAATTTTTATCAGTTTTGGATTATTTAAGAATTTTAGGAAGAAAGAAGTAGTCCAAAAGGGACACGAGGCCCCCACGAGAGTGGAGGGCGCCCCCCTGTAGGGCGCGCCCCCTATCTCGTGGGCACCTCGTGTGCCTCCCGGACTCCGTTTTCCAGTATGTTACGTATTTTGGTCGGTAAAAATTCATTATATATACTCCCGAAGGTTTTGACCAACGTAACATGCAAATATCCTTTGTTTTTGTTTTGAGTTGTTCCTGTTGCAGAATAAAGCAAGATGTCATCCCAAGATTCGAAGGGGGAGAGCTACAAGGCTGATTATATCGCAAACCCAAAAGTATATGGGGATGTGGAACATTATGGCTGGACCACGGAGGACGAAGAAGACTATGATCCAAAGGGGAAGGATGAGACAAGCTCTGCTGAAGAGGACGATCCACTACCCCAACCTGGTGATATGCATGTGGAGTTCAAGAAGTCAAGCCTCCCTAAGGTCCAGTCTATCCCTCCACGTTTTTTGCAGGACAGCAAGGCAACAGTATGCGAAAAGATAATGAAACTTGAGCTCGAGAATGAGGATCCGAGGGAGGAAAATTTTAGCCTCAGACGCAAGCTAGAGAAGAAAAATGCAACAACTCCACCGTCATCATCTCCACCATCACCACCTCCGAGGACATAATCACATGGGTATGGGCACTCCCCTTGGCAACTACCAAGCTTGGGGGAGGTGCCCCGGTATCGTATCACCATCACACTCCTATCTTTACCGCTTTATTTAGTTCGATCCTTTTAGTAGTATCTTGATCTAGTAGATTGAAGTTTTGATATCAAGTAGTTTTGAGTTTTGCATTGTGATCTCTTTTTGTATTCGAGTCCATGTGCTATCTATAATAAAGATTAGTGTTGAGTCAAGGGCTTTGCTATGTTGCTATAATCTTGAGAAAGTAGAAAGAATAAAAGAGTTCATATTGATCTTATGGATAGTGATAACTTCACACATAGAAAGTATGAGGCATAAAAAATGTTGAGAGTTGATGAACGTAGCCTTGGTCATCGTTGCAATTAATAGGGAGTGATAAGGAAAGAGGGGTTCACATATAAATATATTATCTTCAATACTAGAGAAAAGCTTACCAGTAGCGCTGGTTTTTTTGCTACCAGTAGCGCGGGAACCAGCACTACTGCTACGGCGCTACAGCTATTTTGTAGCAGTAGCACGCTTCTAGACCAGCGCTACTGGTAAGTTCAAGTACTAGTAGCGCGTTTTTAGGACAGCGCTACTGCTAACATTTATGCCTTTTTTTAATATTTTGGCGCTGTACATGTTTAAACAGATATATCTTTTATACAATAACAACTCATCATGAACTAGTCTGTTTAAATAGCATATTCATTACCACTAGTCATCACCACCAAACAATGTTCGTCAATGAGACATCATATATATAACAAGTTGGTCACTAGTCATAATCACAACTCCTCATCCTCCTCATCAACTCTAACACATTATAGCACATAATAACACATTCTACCTAGGACCTACTCCTCTCATAGGACCTACTCTACCATCTCTTAGGTAAAATATCATAAAACAAGATAGGCATTGACTCCTCATTAAGGGAACTGAACTCTCCATAATGAAGAACGGAGATCATCCTGTCTCCAAGTCTTGGCCTACGCACAATGTTTCTTCCAAGTAGCTCTCTACGATGGTTGAAACATTTTTTCCAATCTTTTATTATCATGGCTTCCTAGCTTTTAGAAATCCGGTATGGACATGAGTGATGTGGATACTGTGGTTGACCTGGCCGTGGTGGCCGTAAGCTCATAACATCAATGCGACCTCTTGGCAACATCATATGAGGCACACAATCCATCGGGATTTTCTGTTCAAAAACATAGTAATAACTTTGTAGTTAGCAATGTAGTTTACTTTTAGAAAAATTTATGCAAAAGATGCACGGATGTCGTAATAGTACAAAATCTTACCATGATATCTCCATTGATGTTACCGTAGCACACCGCGTGCACTAGTGGCACATATGGACCATAATTTTCAGGAATTCGGTAATAGCTATTGTAATTCTCAAGATCAGTAAAAAATGTGATCAGACCATCTTTCTCCTTATAAGTTAATTGTGCTTCATCATTGTAGTAGTAGGTTCTGTCTACCATCTTCCGTACATTTTTTGAAGAATGAAAATAAGCTGTCAATGGAAATAAGCTGTCAAATATTTTGAAATAAACAATATAAATTACTTAGTAAATATGTTTAAGAAACTCACACAGCGGTAGAACTGGAAGGGTGTCAACAAGGACCCACATGGTCATATCATTTTCGTCGATGTCAGGATTGCCAAGATCGAAGGTGAGAAGCATACCCTCATGAAAATCATACGCCTTGGAAAGGGCTTCCCAATTCGGGTAACCAAAATTGGATGAGTTCACATAATTGTATAATTTTACCGCAAAATCATAACCATGATGGGTCCTTAGTTGAATTATCTTTGTCTCCGTGATTTCATGATCTTCAAACCCCATCTTCTCCAAGACATAGCGTCTTGCATGGCATGTGATAAACAATGTCGAATTGTAAAAGACGGAAATTACACATTGAAGAAGCAGAGAAGTCGTGCAAAAATAACAAAAAACACTTGTCATCGTTGCGTACCGTATCAACATCGAAGGTCTCTTGGAGCTTGATGCTGAAGCGCCGACCTTCTACCAGGTGAGGCCTGTCGCACATACCGCGCTTATCTTCGTAGTAAACGCACATAGCGAATTCCCTTTCGTCGTAAGACATTTCCTAATAGGTAACTAATAATCCATCTCGAATACATATATAGTAGTTTGTAGCAAAGATCATCATATAACAACTAAAACACCTAAAATTTGTAGTTTGTAGTAGTTTGTAGCAAAGATCATCATATAACAACTAAAACACCTAAAATTTGTAGTTTGTAGTAGTTTGTAGCAAAGCTCATCATATAGTCCATCATGAATACATATATAGTAGTTTGTAGCACAAACCGCGCCCATCTTTTGCATTCAATAAGCAAATAACTAATAGGTAATTAATAAGCCAACATTGAATACATATATAGTAGTTTGTAGCAAAGATCATCATATAATATCACTAATATATCTCGAATAATAGCTCCTCTAGGTTCAGTGTGCCGTGGTGGACACCCAAAGAGAAGGAACCATCACCGGATCATAGCTCCGGTGAGATCCCCAAAGAAACTGCTAGGTATTGGAGAACCGGCCGTTCGCCAACTCAACCAAGTAGCGCTAGACGTGCGCGTTCTCCTCCATGACACGGTGTTGCACCACCTGCGCGGGGGACTCAAGCCTCTCCACCGATGCAGGCCCACGTGACCGCCACCAAAGAAGCTCCGGGTCGACGACGGGCTGGCTCCTCACTAAGCTGCGCTCACCAGAAGGTAGCACAACCCAGTACGAGCCCGGCGGAGCCCAGTCCCAGACATGGCCCCTCGGCTCAACCAGGAGTCCTCCGCCGAGTCAACGACGAGGATGCGGGATAGGCACCGTCGACGTCGAGAACAAAATGCTTAATTATGAAAACAAAATTAATAAACACTTAGCAAAATTTGGCATGACCTTTGCTAAAAACAGGACATATCGAGGGCCTAAAATTTGCCAGAACATAAACGAATTGACATTTCTGGCAAAACATAGGCCACTCGGAAAAATATGACATGTCCAAAATGTGACATGTTCAAAACATGACATGTCCACTGCAAGTTTGCATATAACAGGAAAAATTGCTTTAACTAAAAAAATAACAACAATTGCTTTAACTAAAAAAATACCTAGAATTCTGTTAACTACACCTAAAACGACTAAAACACCTAAAATTCTGTTAACTACACCTAAAACAACTAAAACACCTAAAATTCTTTTAAATACAGTTAAAACACCTAAATTCTATTAACTACACCTAATTAAAAACCTAGCTGAATTTTTGTCCTAACTTTAAAACCTAGCTAAATTTAAAAACCTAGGGTTCATACGAATTAACTAGGGGTCATACCTAATCTGTCCTAGCAAGGGTTCAATCATAACCTACATTACTCTTATAACCTACATTTTTTCAACTACAAAGGATTCAAAATAACTACTCTAATAACTATAACTAGGGAGGGAGCGAGGAGGAGGAAGGAGGGAGGAGTACCTATCGGTGGAGGAGGGCCGGCGCGGGGGCCGGGGCAGCGGGCGGAGGAGGAGGCCGACGCAGGGGAGCTGGGCGGCTGGCGAGGAGGTGGGCCGGTGTGGGGGAGCTGGGCAGCCGGCGGGGAGGAGGGCCGGTGCGGGCGAGGGCGGCCGACGCAGGGAGGAGGGCCGGCGCGGGGGACGGCAGTGTGCGGGGGTTGACGGCGGCCGCGCGCGGGGGGGATGAGGGAGGAGTGCGGAGTGTGAGTGAGAGATGAGGCCGGGCCGGGGGGCACGCGGGCCGGGGGAGGTAGTGGGCTTAACAACAGCGTGGGCAACGGGCCAGCGCTACTGCTAAGCCCACTAGCTGTAGCGCTGGTTGGGCGAAAAGCGCTGCTAATATTTACTGATCAGGGGGTGTGGTGTTTTAGACTTAGCAGTAGCGTGGGGCTAGATAACAGGCGCTGCTGCTAACAGTTACCAGTAGCGTTCTTTCTAGGCAGCGCTACTACTAACTTCTAGTAGCGTGGGGTCATAAACAAACGCTACTGGTAAACTTCTATCTATAAGCGTTTTCCTAGTAGTGCTTGGACATCTTTTATGATTGTGAAGCACTCATTAAGTATGACATGCTAAAAGAGTTGATGTTGGACAAGGAAGACAACGTAATCGGTTATGTTTTCCGACATCTTAGTTAAAGTATATTGTCATTGACCTTCCAAACATGTTGAGCTTGCCTTTCCCCCTCATGCTAGCCAAATTACTCGCACCAAGTAGAGATACTACTTGTGCTTCCAAATACCCTTAAACCCTGTTTTGCCATGAGAGTCCACCATACCTACCTATGGATTGAGTAAGATCCTTCAAGTAAGTTGTCATCGGTGCAAGCAATAAAAATAGCTCTCTAAATATGTATGACTTATTAGTGCAGAGAAAATAAGCTTTGTACGAACTTGTTGTGGAAGTAATAAAAGCGACGGACTACATAATAAAGGTCCACATACAAGGGGTAATATGAAGTGACGTTCTTTTGCATTAAGATTTCATGCATCAACCCTAAACGTGCATGACAACCTCTGCTTCCCTCTGCGAAGGGTCTATCTTTTACTTTATGCTTGAGTCAAGGTGATCTTCACCTTTCCCTTTTTCATTTTATCCTTTGGCAAGCTCCTCGTGTTTGAAAGATCATGATATATATATCCAACTGGATGTAAGTTGGCATAGGCTATTATTGTTGACATCACCTAAAGGTGAATATGTTGGGAGGCAACACAATAAGCCACTATCTTTCTCAGTGTCCGGCTGAAACTCTATAACCACAAGTATTGCGTGTGTGTTAGCAATTATAGGAGACTACAAGATAGTTGAGTATGTGAGCTTGCTGAAAAGCTCAATTATAGCCTCTTTCTGATGTTGCGATAAATTTCAATTGCTTCAATGACTGAGATTATAGTTTGTTAGTTCCCAATGAAGTTTTTGAACCATATTTGACATTGTGAATTGCTTGTTACTTGAGCATAGGAAATCATATGACAAAATCTATATATGTTGCTGTTATTAGAATGATCATGATGCCCTCATGTCCGTATTTTATTTTTATCGACACCTCTATCTCTAAATATGTGGACATATTTTTCGATTTCGGCTTCCGCTTGAGAACAAGCGTGGTCTAAGCTTGGGGGAGTTGATACGTCCATTTTGCATCATGCTTTTATATCAATATTTATTGCATTATGGGCTGTTATTACACATTTTATCTAAATACTTATGGCTATTCTCTCTTATTTTACAAGGTTTACCATGAAGAGGGGGAATGCCAGCAGCTGGAATTCTGTCTGGAAAAGGAGCAAACATTGGAAACCTATTCTGCATAACTCCAAAAGTCCCGAGACACCACGAAACAACCTTTTGGATTTATTAAGAATTTATGAGCGAAGGAAATAGGCCAGAGGGCCCACACCCTGTCCAGGAGACAGGGGGGCGCGCCCCTATCTCCTGGGCCCCCTGGTGGGCCTCCGGCGTCCATCTTCTGCTATATCATCACTTTTACCCTGGAAAAAATCATGGGCAAGCTTATGGTACGAAACTCCGCCGCCACGAGGCGGAACCTTGGCGGAATCAATCTAGGGCTCTGGCGGAGCTGTTCTGCCGGGAACACTTCCCTCCCGGAGGGGGAAATCATCACCAACGTCATCACCAACGATCCTCTCATCGGGAGGGGGTCAATCTCCATCAATATCTTCACTAGCACTGTCTCCTCTCAAAACCCTAGTTCATCTCTTGTATCCAATCTTGTATCAAAACCACAAATTGGTACATGTGGGTTGCTAGTAGTGTTGATTACTCCTTGTAGTTGATGCTAATTGGTTTACTTGGTGGAAGATCATATGTTCAGATCCTTTATGCATATTATTACTCCTCTGATTAGGAACATGAATATTCTTTGTGAGTAGTTACATTTGTTCCTGAGGACATGGGTGATGTCTTGCTATTAGTGGTCATGTGAATTTGGTATTCGTTCGATATTTTGATGAGATGTATGTTGTATTTTCCTCTAGTGGTGTGATGGGAACGTCGACTACATGACACTTCACCATTATTTGGGCCTAGAGGAAGGCATGGGGAAGTAATAAGAAGATGATGGGTTGCTAGAGTGACAGAAGCTTAAACCCTAGTTTATGCGTTGCTTCGTTAGGGGCTGATATGGATCCATATGTTTAATGCTGTGGTTAGGTTTACCTTAATACTTCTTATTGTAGTTGTGGATGCTTGCAATAGAGGTTAATCATAAGTGGGATGCTTGTCCAAGTTAGGGCAGTACCCAAGTACCGGTCCACCCACATATCAAATTATCAAAGTACCGAACGCGAATCATATGAACGTGATGAAAACTAGCTTGACGATAATTCCCAATGTGTCCTCGGGAGCTCCTTCTTCATTATTAGAAATTGTCCAGGCTTATCCTTTGCTACATAAAGGATTGTGCCACCTTGTTGCACTTTACTTACTTTATTTACTTGTTGCTCGTTACTATTTATCTTATCATAAAACTATGTATTACCTACAATTTCAGTGCTTGCAGAGAAAACCTTAGTGAAACCGCTTATCATTTCCTTCTGCTCCTCGTTGGGTTCGACACTCTTACTTATCGAAAGGACTACGATAGATCCCCTACACTTGTGGGTCATCAGTTCTCGATGCCTAGATAATTCATGCAGTAGGAGATGCACTCTTCGGTCAGAAAGCCCTTAGCTATGCTTCCATCTAGACGTGCCCTGTTGCGAACGTATCCTTTGATGACACCATTCATCCTTTCGAACGACATCATGTTGTGCAGGAACATCGTCCCGAGTTGGATGATATCCTCCACGATATGGACCAGCAGATGCACCATAACGTCGAAGAATGCGGGCGGGAAGTACATCTCAAGCTCGCATAGTATCACCACGATCTCTTACTGTAGCCTTCTGAGTTGCCTCACGTCAACCGACTTCCGAGAGATGACGTCAAAAAAGTTGCATAGGCCAAATAGCATTTCACGGACGTGCGCGTCCATGATCCCACGGATTGCAACTGGAAGTATCTGCGTCATCAGCACGTGACAGTCATGAGACTTCATCCCGCTGAACTTCTGCTTCCCAGAGTCTAGGTATCGGCTTATCTTCCCCGCGTAACCGTAAGGAAGTTTTACTCCTACGAGGCAGGTGAAAAACTGCTCGGTCTCCTCCTAACTTAGAGTAAAGCACGCGGGAGGGCAGTCATATTCGATCTTCTTGGCCTTTTTGCCTTTGCGACGACTTTCGTGTCCTTCGCCTCATCATCATCATCATCATTAGGGCATTTTGCGTGAAGCTCCTCCCTGATGCCCATTGATTGCAAGTCTGCCCTTACTTTCAGCCCATCTTTGGTTCTCTCTGGCATGTTGAGTAGGGTACCAAGCAGACTCTCGCACACATTCTTCGTGATATGCATGACATCAAGGCTGTGAGGCACACGGAGGATCTTCCAGTACGGCAAGTCCCAGAAAACAGACCTCCTTTTTCCATACCTTCAGCAGCGGCTCTGGTGCCTTTCGCTTCTTTCCCGGCGGTGGGCACTCTTTCCAATTTTTCAACAGCTCATCTATTTGCTCGCCGCTCCTCGTACGCGGGCGTCTTCGGGGTTCGGTTTCACCATCGAACAGATCCTTGCGTTTTCTCCATGCGTCATCGTCGCGAAGCCACCTTCGATGTCCCATGAACACGGTTTTCGTAGACCCGGGAACTTTATCTGGTTGGCGATACGTTGTGTCATCCATGCACCTGATGCATGCACAAAATCCGTGGACCACCTGCCCCGCGACATATCCGTAACCGAGATAGTCGTGCACCGTCGTGAGCAGTGTGGCTCTCATAGGGAAATATTCTTTCGCTGTGGCATCCCACGTATTGGCTGGCGTTTTCCACATCGTGTCTAGCTCCTCTTTCAGCAGCCCTAGATACAGATTGATGTTGTTCCCTGGTTGTTTCGGCCCTTCAATTAGCATACTCATGTGAATGTACTTCCTCTTCATGCACATCCAGGGGGAAGGTTGTACATCCACACAAACACAGGCCAGGTGCTATGTGTGCTTCTCTGGCTGCCAAACGGATTGACTCGATCAGTGCTCATGCCCAGCATGGTGTTCCTTGGATCATCCCCAAATTCTGGGTGTTCGAAGTTCAACGCTTGCCACTGGCTCGCATCCTTAGGGTGACTTAGCATCTTGTCTTTTTTATTTATCTCCGGATCATTTCCGTCATCTTCTCGCTTCTTCTCCTCCCTATCCATGTGCCAGCGCATGAGCTTTGCTAGCTTAGGGTCCGCGAAATACCGCTGTAGACGAGGAGTGATTAGAAAGTACCACACCACTTTTCGAGGAGCTTTCTTCCTCTTCTTGTATCGAGTGACGCCGCACACCGGACATATGGTAGACTCCGCGTGCTCGTCCCGATAAATGATGCAATCGTTCATGCACACATGGTATTTCACGTGAGGTAAATCCAGAGGACACACAATTTTCTTCGCCTCCTCGAAACTGGTCGAATACTTGTTCCCCTTGGGAAGACGTTCGTGCCAGAATGACATGTTCTCGTCGAAGCATGCGTCGGTCATTTTGTGTTTTACCTTCATCTCCAGAGCCATGAGCATTACTTTTAGGTGGGTATCCTCGGGCCTGCATCCTTCATACAATGGAGTAACCGTGTCTATCTCCAGTTGATCCAGTTTGTCTTTCTCTCGGGCGGCAACTCTTGCGTTACCTGTCTTCTTGAGAAGTAGCTCTTGAATATGAGGGTCCTGCACCTAGCCCATCGATGGTCCATCGTCGTTTGCTCTGGCATCTTCATCTTCATCATCATGCCCTTCGTCTTGATCTTCCTCATCATCATGTCCGTCATCTTCTACATGATGACTATGTACTGCATCTACCTCGTGATCATGTCCTGGAGATTCTTCGTCTTCTCGCCCGCCCTTGCTGCTATTGTCTTGCTTCCCTTCCTTATTTCTTGCCCGGCCCCCATGGATGACTTCATAATCATCTTCATCACCTTGCCACTGATAGCCATCCATGAAATCATGCACGAGCAGGTGGTCCCACACCTGTCTGGAATCCGGGTCCATAAGGCTCCTCAGCTTGCATCTTCGACACAGACATCTTATCTCCGTCTTGTTCTTTTGAAGCATCTCGGCCTTCGCGGAGCTCAAAAACCTATTCACAATCACTACAAAAAAATACACTTCCGTGATGATATGTGTTTGTCACAGTAGGTCGCGTTTTTTGTCATGCATGTACATCCATGACAAATTTATGAAAGAATCGAGATAGTCATACCTGTGCTGTCGTAGAAGTGTTCGATGACATTACCAAAATTATCATCATGGAAGTGTCCACTTCCATGACGATAAATCGCGCGTCACAGAAGTGCTTTCGTCAAGGGTGGCCGACACGTGGCATCCACCGTAACGGAACGCCGTTAAGCTATCGGGTCGGGTTTTGGATCCGATAACCCGTTAACAGCCCCGACCAATGGGGATTTTCCACATGTAAAATCATCATTGGCTGGAGGAAACACGTGTCGGCTCATTGTTGGGACAGATGTCATCCACTCATTGGACAGAAGGCGCCTATGATACGTCGACACGTGGCACGGCCCAACAGAGGCCCATTCCTGTGAAAAGGCCGGCCCGTTTGACTTGGTCAAAAGGTGACGGGCCGGCCCATGGAAAGCCTGTTAACGGCCTATTCGCATATAGCCCATTTACAGCACGCTAACCCAAGGCCCGTTACGCCCTATCGAATTAGGCCCAGTAGCGTCATCTGGGCCATCCAATATGATTCCAGCCCGTTTTCACTTCTGGCCCATGTATGGCCCATGACGTCTTTCGGCCCATATGAGGCCCTATGTAACTCTTGGCCTATTAACGGCCCGTGGTGAAACTGGCCCGCAATGAACAGTGTATTACTTTAGACCCATTAACGACCCGTGGTGAAACTGGCCCGTAATGAACAGTGTATCACTTTATACCCATTAAGGGCCCGTTATTCAGTTGGGCCGTTTCCAGCCCATGTTATCTTTCGGCCTTCTCAGAGCCCATTTATTCTTGGGCTCATTTGCAGCATTCGGTTACTTACGGCCCGTTACCATCATTTTCTGCTTGTGGGCCAAATTCAGCCCGTCGTTACAGTCGGCCCGTTTGTGGTCTGTTAGTCTGTTGTGCCATTTTCATAGCATCACCAAATATGTCCTATTAACGGCCTGTTATGGTCAGCCAATAAAATGTACGATTTCCATTATAGGCCCGTCTACGGCCCATTAAAGGCCAGTACAAGACCCATAAATGAGTCGGCAGCCCATGGATCCTACGTGACGTAGAAGGCCCATGGACACTGCGAGACGTAGAAGGCCCATGGATCCTACGAGACGTAGAAGGCCTGTGGATCCTACGAGACGTAGAAGGCCCATGGATCCTACGAGACGTAGAAGTCCCATGGTCGGGTGAGTTGGCCCCCATTTGAACGATATAGCATATTCAAAGAATTATCCTACTCAATACTATCACCTCTAAAAAGCATACACTATACAACAAAGAAATCAAGGCATAGAAAGGTAGAATAATCCTACACTATACAATAAATAAATTACAGCCGATTATACCCACTTGGCATTATGGTACGGCACAGGTGATAATAAAGCATACACAAACAGCAAATTACATACACTGGGCAAATACGGCTCATACATCATGGACGCGCATCAACTTAACTCCATTTGAACTATAATCTCTTCAGAAAATAGGATTGGCCGGATTCAGATAGCACAGATTTCAGTCTGCAAAATCTCCAATTCCTTCATGGTTACCTCGGTGTCTTGTTTCATTTTTTTGACTCCTGCATCTAATACCTGCATGTCCAGTCTCAACTTGTTGATTATACGTTGACAATCATGTACACGTTGTCTTGCCACCTCTAGTTGATGCTCGAGAACATCAGCACATTCCAATTCCAATCCATAATCATTCGGTAACGGCCATGCCGCACTGCTCGCAGATTTTTGTGTTGATGTCACTTCATCCTAAAATGTTTCTGTAAGTACACATGACTAGGGCAAAAATATAGTTACAACAGTGAAGCGAACAAGACACTATTTTGTACTACATGGCAAAACAGGACTAACAATAATGTTACACGTCACTTTCACAAAAAAATGTTACACGTCATGAAGCATAAGCAGGTGATATTTTAAAAATTATAAAAAAGATAGTCTGTGCAGCCTGCATACAGAAATCCCTCTTAGCTCACTAGAGGAGCATGATGTTGGGGCCCAATCGAAAACACAGACAAGTTACAAATTTAGACAGCACGTTGCGTATAAGTAAGCAAGCAGTTGGCCATTCTGTACCTCAATTAAAGTCTTAGGGAGCATAATGAACAGCAGAGGGTTTCATACAAACATACTACAGCAGGCAAAACTATGCAATCATTAGCATAGTATAAACTAGATTGTGAGCCTCATGCAATAATAGTTGGTTAATAGACTTCAAAGCTTCAGGCACACTTCGGCAGAGTAATTAAATGGTAAGGCCTTTAATTATGTCAACTAATAGTGATACAAGTACCGAACATCAGGCATAATTATTTGGGCATCTCATTAAGTGAGGACAAATAAAGCAATTGAAAAGAGAAAATTAACTATGCCTGAAACAAACAAGGAATTGAACTGTTGAGTTGCATACAGTGACTTACCTTAGCAGGTTGAAGAGGCTCAGCGCAGCTCCTACTTCTCTTGCAAGGCTCCTTCCTAACATCTTGTACTTGGAAATCCTCAATCTTATCTTCATTGCACCCCCTCTGCAAGGTGACACAAACTAGTTACTCGTCTCCTTGGAAGATAAATATGCATACTTTCCAGTCTGTGAACACAAAAGGATGAGATTATAACAAAACAACACCACATAATGAAACATGCCGCATCTCTTGCACTTGCACACAATGAAATGAGCATTTACTATGTCTGCACTATGTAAAAACTAGGCATACCTTCGAACTGGATCTCCAGGTACTCTTGGAGAGCCTACTGTAGTGTACAGCCAAACCTTTATTCACCTATGAGTTAGACAAGGCCCCACTACAGCAGCCCTTAGTGTTTAAATCGTTGACAAGCTCTGTTAGAGTGTTAGGTCAAGAACAACAAGTAATCAAAGCAAACAGTCCTAGTATGGCTGGCTGATGCAAACAAGCAATTGAACAGATGTGTGAGCAAATCTTACATATCAAGAAAAGAAGCAAAGAAGGAGGCTTAAAGACCATCACTTGACTGACCAGATTTAAGGGGCATTTAAACATCATGTGCAACGTATGAACTAACATAAACATTGCATATTCCAGATTCTACAATGGAATGCACATGTATTAGGTTATGCCATGTATGATGATGCCTAAATGTACAGATAGCAGGCAGGAGTGATTCATCATTGCACGCACAATTGAATTGCAGGTTAAGGGCCAGTTCGATTCCGCCTTTTCAGGGTATATTGTCAAAATAAGCCATAAAAGATGTAAAGAAGTCATTTTTGAGTTATGGGCTTGGGCTTAACTAATTTCGCTTTGGAGGGGGGTGTTTCGGGTAGAACCTCACTAAAAATTGAAGGGAAGGGGAATAGTGAAATGACTCTGTTGTCTGCCTATATTACACTCAAAATGCAACTGCTGACGCCTGTGTCACACCTGACCCTCAAGTAAAAACAAACACGCAAGCATTCATTGCCCTGCCCGCTTGCATCTCCTCTCCCCTTTCCCTCTACCTCGATCCCCTGCCTGCAGCACTAGGGTTCCTCCAGCGAGCCGTCGCCACTGGTCCCATCTGGCCTGGTCCTCGACGATGCTATGTCCAGCTAGGCTACATGGCCGGCGGGTAGGGGCAAATCTCCCTGGCTGCTCCTCCCTCTGGCGCCGCCCCTCATTCTCATGGTCTCCAGCAGCTGCTCCACTGTGGTTCGTCCAACGCACTACTCCAGCGGGCGCTGCACAACTACGGCTGATGCCACACTGCGGCAGAAGGCACCTTGTTCCCCCTCCCCTCCTCCCAGGCCATGGCCTTGAGGTGCTGTTGAAGGATGAGCTCATCCAACAAGGTGAGGATCTCCTCTGATTTTTTGCCAAATTTTCATTCTGATCCACTATACGATGAATTGCTATGAGCTGCTTCTGCTGCTGCTATATGATGCATTGCTATGAGCTGCTCCTGCTGCTGCTATATGATGAATTGCTATGAGCTGCTGCTGCTGTATGATGAGTTGCTATGAGCTGCTGCTGCTGCTATATGATGAATTGCTATGAGCTGCTGCTGCTATATGATGAGTTGCTACAAGCTGCTCCTGCTGCTGCTATATGATGAATTGCTATGAGCTGCTCCTGCTGCTGCTATATGATGAATTGCTATGAGCTGCTGCTGGTATATGATGAATTGCAGACTGCTGCTGCTGTATGATGAGTTGCTATGAGCTGCTGCTGCTGCTATATGATGCTTTCAGGTGGTGCTCCTATATGATAATAACCAGCCACTTGGACCATCGAATTTCAACAAATAATTGTTCTTCATTTAAATGTGGGTCATGCGTTCTTCGTTTAAATTAGGCAATGGGATCTCTATGGAAAACATTGACCAAAGTAGATTGTGCCAAGTAGATGGTATCTTTGTATTTGCATTTTGAGCAAATAGTGATGGTCTGTTTTCCTATCATATTAATTACTGCACTGGGTTCAATTTGTGATGTTTGCAAGTCAAATTAATTTCCATATGTGCAGCAAAATGAAAAATATATATAATGCAATCTAGACTTTCCACTGATCATACCAAAGATAAGCTGAAAACGCAATGAAAAGAACTGGTTGGCGTATTACATGGAGCTTATATTCACAGGTGCTTATTTTCTTAGGATAACTCGTAATAACTGTCCCTAAGAAACTTGGCTAATAGAACTGGCATACAAATAACATGTCACGATGATTGCAATGGAGGAGTGACGTACCATAGCACACTGTATAGGCTCACCGCTGCCTCTCCTTTTTTTGCGATGTTCCATGAAATTGCCACATACATCTTGTACTTTTTCATTGTGTAACCCTATCTGCAAGTTGACACGGCTAATTTCAGACATCTCTACATGATACTACATTGCATATCCCTTGCGCATATTTAAACCACCAATTAACGATTGTGTGCGTACCATAAACTAGCCATGACTCTGTATGCTGGACTGGCAGGCACTCTAAGGGAGCCTAATGTAGTGCACTGGAATTCCTACATGCCACCTACGATTTTGTGTAATGTACTGCCCCTGTTCCTAAATATATGTCTTTGTAGAGATTCCAGTATGGACCACATACAGATGTATATAGATGCATTTTCGAGTGTAGATTCACTCATTTTGCTCCGTATGTAGCCTATAGTGGAATCTCTAGAAAGACTTATATTTAGGAACGGAGGTACGAGGTAGTATCATGTATGACATCTACATATCTAATTTAGCAGCCAGTAGTAGAAATCATTGTCTGCACAAAGGGATTACTGGTCGAAAATCCTAGCAAAGCACGCTGGCAGGCACAGAACAATACAAGAAAGAGAGAGAGACGTGCTTACAAGATCATAGCAATGCCTCAGTCCAGGATCTTGGTTGGCCAAGCTGTTAGATCCAGAAGAAACATCGTCCTTGTAGTTTTTGCCAGCTGCATAACAGATAATAGCGACCGGTTAGTATATTTGAAGTACATCGGGCAGGTGATGCTGGACGGGTTTAAAGGTGACAAGTACCTAGGCCATGGCAGGTGCTTGGCATCTCTCCAGACGGTGGGAATCAGGTTAGAAACATCGAGGGTGATGACGCTGCGCTGGCTGTTGGGGTCCGGTTAGGAGATCTAGAATTGTCGAGTAGGGTGTTTGTGGAGCTGCCCCAGTAGGGTGGACTACAGTGTGGGCGAAGCGGATCTGTGGTCGTGGACGAGGGCATAGGTGAAGCTGCTCCGGTGGTTGGGTTAAGGATGGTGTCGGTGACGCGGATCTGTGTTCATGGACGGGGCGTCAGAAGCTGCTCCGGTGGTTGGGTTAAGGATGGTGTCGACGATGCAGATCTGTGGCCGTGGACGGGGCGTCAGAAGCTGCTACGGTGGTTGGGTTAAGGGTGGTGTTGACGATGCGGATTTGCGGCCGTGGACGGGGCGTCAGAAGCTGCTCCAGTAGGTTGGATGAGGGTGCGAGGAAGCGGATCTGAGGCCGTCGACTTGTGAGTTGGCAAAGCAGCCCCGATAGGGTTGAGAATGGTATAGGCGAAGCTACTCCGGTAGGGTTGACGCTGCTGTCGGCGAAGCGGCTCCGATAGGGTTGAGGAAGGTGTCGGCGAAGCGCCTCCAGTAGGGTTGAGGAAGGTGTCGGCGAAGAGGATCAGAGGACGTCGACGGGGGCATCGATGGGGCGGCTCCGGGGGGTGTGGACGAAGCGTCTCCGGTGGGGAGTATGAATTAGCCACTGCAGATGCGCGGCGGTTGACGAGAGTACCGGCGAAGCAGATCCGGCGCCGTGGACAAGGCCGGCACTGAATGGGCTGTGGTACAGTGGTGGATGAGCAGTCTACTTGTTTCTAGGGGAGGTGGGAGGGGTAGATGCGGCCGCAGAAGCAGATCCGGCGAGGTGGACGCCGCTGGTAGTGAATGGGCTATGGTACGCCGGTGGATGAGCAGTCTAGGGTTTCGAGAGGGGAGGGGAGAAAGGGCGATGAAGTACGGACGGCGTGATGTAAGATGCTCTGGTGCTATGGAGTTAGTCGTTTTTGCGGGAGGGGGGGAGAGGAAATGGGGGTGCCGTGTAGTGGGGGGAACCGGAAGTTACCAAAGCAGCTCCGACCTATCATGTAGATGAGGGCGGTATTGTAACTGTTGGTCTCCGTGCACCAAGGACAAAAGGGGGATTTCGCATGCTAAAGACTAAGGTGGCGAAAATTTTAGAAGGAGGCGGGAGATTTTCCCGCCCGCGGGATAGTTCGTATCCAGTTTCAACTGATTTTGGACCGTGCTAGCGGGAAGGTCATGCTAGACTGTGTACACGGGGCACGCGTCAGCGGTTAATAACTGGTGTGAAGTCCACCCCAAAAAAAAAGACAATAACTCGGGACGATGCGCCGATAACTTGGACGTTCACACGGCCGCGGCCAATCGTACGGGTGTAGTGGCGCGTTCACACAAAAGGGATCGAATGCTCAGCCTATGTATTTCTCGTGTAAATAGATAATTTAGTGCCATTGGTTATTTACTTTAAACATAATGCATTGACGTGTTAGTGTAGAGGCGCACAAAAAGAAATGGATATTGTAGTTAGCTACTTAAAAGTAACAATGGTGCATGTGCATGATAACTACATTGGTTGTTTGAAGAAACATCACTGTAACTTTGGCATGCACAACTGAAAAAGGTTTATTTAAATAGAAAAAAATATGATATGTGACTGTCCAATCTTTATAGCATTGAATCGATATTGTACCTTTGGCCACGATACGAAGTAGATATTGACTTATGTTCAAGCGATGCACGTCCACGGTCGCTAGATAGTGATACGTGAATGAATTGTGCAATCTCTCTCACACGCATACATATCTCATTTCCCTGTGGGCATCGAAATCACACACGCTCACTTCGTGTATTTCTCTCCCTCCGTCAGGGTTAAATTCGTCTTTCTACCCTGTCCTACAAGTCTCTCACACAGAAACACACACGCTCTCTATGTCTAACACGCCCACCCCTTTAATTCCGCCCACCCACACCCACTAATGTCTCAAAGTATAATAATGTCTCTCACACATATGCTATCTACCTATCCCTTAATATAGCTAGATATGTGTCACACAAACTCCTCCCTACTAGCAAGATGCCCATGTGCGTTGCACGGAACATCAAGATGCATTTGTATGAGAAGTTTATCTTGTGGGAGAAAAGGATGAACGAGGGAATGCCTTATTTGCAAATGCGGAGAGGGGTGCGGGTATCTTTTTGCAAAATTGCCATATTTTCCTTCATGTCCGTCGGATATAAATCGGATGGCCTATATTGCAGGATGGCAGGAACACCATCATCACCAACTCTGTTTTTTATAAGAGTAGAGATATGTGAGTGTCACTGCCCCCCCCCCCCACACCCACACTTCCCAACACCGAAGGAGTAGGGTGACACCTCGATCTTGATACTAATCTATCGACTGGCTTCTCTCTCAAACATACACACACACACACACTACCCGGCACCGAAGGAGTAGGGTGACACCTCGATCTTGATACTAATCTATCGACTGGATTCTCTCTCAAACATACACACACACACACACACTACCCGGCACTGAAGGAGTAGGGTGGCACATCGATCTTGATAATAATCTATCGACTCCTCTTTCAAACACACACACACACACACACTCGCTAGTTGTGCCTCTGTGCCTACCGCGCACACTCTCGATACGTCTTTCTCTCCCTCCCCCCCAACAATGACAGCAGAAGGGTGACAACTCGATCTGATCATAATCTGTCAATTGGTTTCTCTCTCAAACATTGTGTCTCGGTGCCTCGCTCGGTAGCCCCCTCGATATGTAGACTTCTCGCGCGCGCACAACTGTAGTGACGATGACGCTGAACCCAGTGTGCCTTGTTTTTACCGGCCTCATGTGATAGTTTTCACCCTGTTTTCTGTTAATTAACAAGGCAACCTTTTCTTTGTTACTACTAGTGAATCTGAAATCATTCGGGGCAGACATAAAACATATCACTTCAACCCAATTATCGCAGCAACTATTTAAAAGAAATTAGCTAGCTGCCCGTGCGTTGCACGGAACATCAAGATGCATTTGTATGAGTAGTTTATCTTGTGAGAGAAAAGGCTGAACGAGGGAAGGCCTTATTTGCGAACGTGGAGAGACGTGTGGGTATATTTTTGCAAAATTGCCATAGTTTCTTTCCTATCCGTTAGATATAAATCCGACGGCCTATATTGCAGGATGGCACGCACACCATCATCACCAACTCTGTTTTCTACTCCCTCCGTCCGAAAATACTTGTCATCAAAATGGATAAAAATAGATGTATCTAAAACTAAAATACGTCTAGATACATTTCCTTTTATCCATTTTGATGACAAGTATTTCCGGACGGAGGGAGTATTTGTCTTTTTAGAGATTTCAACAAGTGACTATGACCGGACCTTACCAACATACTCAAAAAAGTAGTCCATAATTTTGATGTTACCCTCTTTTCTTGGCGGTGCAGTGCCATCTGGATACCTCATAAATAAATCAAGGACAAATCTGACCCCTTCCTGAAAAGACATACGTAGCAAAATGAGTGAATCTACACTCTAAAATATGTCTACATACACATCCGTATGTGGTAGTCCATTTGAAATCTGAAAAAGACAAATATTTAGGAACGAATGGAGTATATATAAGAGTAGACATGGAGATATATCTCCAGC
Source organism: Triticum aestivum (assembly GCF_018294505.1). Lineage (NCBI taxonomy): Eukaryota > Viridiplantae > Streptophyta > Magnoliopsida > Poales > Poaceae > Triticum > Triticum aestivum. The sequence continues at coordinate 530,805,753 of NC_057807.1, forward strand.
ATGGTCTACAACAAAAATGTGCTGGGCTGGTTAGCGCCGGATGCTCGCAACGCGATGACATGAGTTCGAATTCTGTCTTTTAACTTTAGATTTGTATATTATATATTACTCTACTTATTTAATATATACTTCTTTCGCTACTGTACTGACAGTGGAACCCACAGAGTACTTAGAATATTAAGGATGGACTTGTTTCTTTTTAACTTTCTGTACGAAGCTGTAGCCACCCTGCAAGTCACGTGTACACTGTACATGCAATTAACTTTTTATAGAGGGACAATCATACAGGCAATTAACTCAAATGGATTGGATGTCACTCTATTATTTCCAGCATAAAGAGCATCTCCAACGGCAGCCGGCAAATTTCCTCCCGCTTCCTTCCGCGGAGGACGACATCAAACGCCAGCGGCATACATTTTTACAACTCTAACCAACCAGATGAAATTCGTGCAAACACGGACTGATTTCATATAAGCATGAAGGATTTCGTATAAAAAAGCCGGATCTTCATATAAACATGATGGATTTCATTACATTTACATGAACTAAGAGGTGCCAATCCGGCTCTCTTGTATAATTAATACTCCCTCCGTCCGGAAATACTTGTCCTAGAAATGGATATATCTAGACTTATTTTAGTTCTAAATGGCCGCCCGCGGATCCCTTTGTCTTCCTCATGTCCGTCAGACACTTGCGGGGTCGACGAAGGTCCTCGGAAGAGACGAAGCAGCAAAGAAACCACCTGAATCCGCGGTCGTCGCCTCGGCGGTGGCCTTCATGGGTCCCAAGTGGCGGCGGCCTCCCGTGTTCTACTTCTCCTCGATGATGGCGGCGGACAGGGAGAAGCTGGCCACCGACTGGTCGCTCTCCACGCACCCGGCTTCTGTCTCTGCCTGCATGGCGCTGCCGCAGGCACGGGAGGCGCGCCCACAGACACGGGAGGCGCGGCCACCGCAGACACTGGTGGCGCGGTACGACGCGGCAGCGACGGCGCCCGTACCGGCGTGCTCGCCGCCGTGCCGGCGTGGAGCAACTCGCCACTCCTCATCGAGCTGAACTGGAGCGGCGAGTTGCTGAACCACGCGCCTGCTTGGGGCGGCAACTGGCTCCGTCGGGCCAAGCGAGGTTGGTGAAGCACCGAGCGGCCTCGCCCGTATCCGGAGGGCTCGGCGGGCCACCCAGCCGGGTAATATGCCGGAGAACGGCTCATCGGAAGCCATCGGAAGGGTGGAGAAAATGGTGAAGGAGGAGATGGGGGAGCGGCGGAGGGGTGCGATTCTTGCCCGCTGTCTGTCTGGCCTCGTGTAAATAGAGGGCGGACGGTAGGAGCTTGGCCGGCGTCTGGCCTCGTTTAAACTGAGGGCGGACGGGAGGAGCTCGGCCGGTGTTGCGTTTAATTCCGGCCCGCTCATGAACGGACGTGTGGCCGGAGTAGGATTCTCGGTTTGCATGCGGGTTTAACGGAGGGGTTTAATGGAGGCGCCGGGCGTGCAGCGGGCGGCGCAGTACTATTCGATTTGACAGCATTAATGAGCCGTCAAATCACAAAGGCCCTCGCCTCTCGTGAAACCGACCGAGCTAGACTGCCCCGCCCTCTAGCCTTTTAAAAATGTATATACTCCACTTTTGTACAGTAGTAGTATCGATGGATTGCGCCATGGAGCAAAACTTGAAATTAAAAAAAGGTGGTACATATAGAGAGCGCTCGTGAACTATGTGTCATACATGGCAATAAATAAAGTACTACATGATACTTATATGATACATGGCGCAGGAGTACTAAGTATTATTAATACAGTTTTGCTAGAACTCATCTAGATGAGATATAATTTGGTCTCATTCATCTTTTATAGCCATTGGATGTGATGCTATAAGATGCGTGTGTGCTGACGTGGGTTGTATTTGTTCTTGTGCAACGAACTGACCACTGCATGTCATGTTTGATAGTCTCAAGTCATTAAAAGCATACAAGCCCCACATCTCTTCTTGGTTGATTCCTCTATTTATGTCAAAAAATAAGAAACAACGTGAGAGTTAATGCACCACGCCTATGTGTTAGACTAGCCACAATGGTGAGTAACATACACTAGTAACATACACATATCCCTAGACTATGTTACTACCTTCATAGTGGGTACTACCTCCGTCCTGGTTTATAGGTCCCTTTTATAGTTTGTGCCAAATTTTGACTAAAGATTTAACTAACAAAATGTTAATGCATGTCAAGAAAAATTATCTCATTGGATTCGTATTTGAACATAGTTTTGAAAAATATAATGTTTGGTGACATGCGTGAACATTTTCTTAGTTTAATCTATGGTCAAAATTTGGCACGAAATACAATGGGGACCAATAAACCCGGACAGAGGTAGTAGTAACATAAGTGTGGTAACATGCAAAGCTTCATTTATTAGGTTATAGACTCATATTGCATTGGGACATGTGATGTTACAGTAACTAGCTAAGTTATTATAACTACCTCTCTCCTCATTAACTCACTGCCACATAAGCAAATTTGCTGAGTTGGACTCGATGTTACTGCTGAAGTTACTCCCACGGTGGCTAGTCTTACTAGTATTTGGTTTTCGTAAGATGACTTATAATACTCACCTAGACGGAGGGAGTATTCGATTTGACAGCGGGCGGCGCAGTTCCCGATACGCCTTTAATGCAGACGAGGGAGGGAGTAGCGGTTCCCGATATGTTGAACGGCCAATGCATCCTCCTTCAATTAATGCATGAGGGAAGTAATGGGAGGAGGTCCGGGAAAAGAGGCTGCACGATGTGAATGCAACGCAGTTTGCCCTCATTGCCCTCATATAAAGGCGCCCCTCCTCCATTCCAATGCATCTACCACATCGTACGCACCTAAGCACTTGCCTAAGCACCTACACTAAGCGCAAAAGAGCTCGCTCCAGACCCATGGCGGCGATGCGCGTGAGCGGCCAGCGGCTGCGCCAGATGGTCCACGACGCCGGCCTGCGGCATGGCGCCGAGGATCGTCTCCAGACGGTGTTGGAGACCGGCTGGTGGATGGCCGCCGTCGATGCCAACTACGACTCTCAGTTGGACCAGATGATCGTTGCCACCAGCAACAAGTTCACCGTCCTCAAGAAGCTCGCGGACGACATCGCCGTACTCCTCCAGCCCGCGCGCCCGGGCTCCTCATTGCCTGCCACCCTAATCGGCCTCCATGGCCGGAACCTCTTTCAAGCACTGGTGGCCCTGCGACTGCCCGCCGACGCCACGAAGAATGTCCACCTGGAGGTCGCGCTCGCCGCGAGGCGCCTCGCCCTGCAAGAATTCGTCGACCTACACATCCACGCGTACGAGCAAATCGTGTACATAGGTATCTACAAGGCCAGTGAGGACGCTACGACGTTGGCCTTCCTCAACCGGCTGGAAGCCTTGGATGCCTTTGTTGAGAAGCACCTCGACCTCGCCACAAAAGCCGCCGCTCCTTAGCCGCCGGTCGGTGGCCCGGCGCACTAAGTTGAGGAGGAGGAGGTCGTACGTTCGTGGATCCATCTTTCTTCTTGCCTTCTGTAACCACCACTGCGATCGCATCATCGTGGCCTTAATTCTTATTGTGCTGTTGCATTCTCGTTCCAGTCAATACCGACATGTGCGATCCCTTTGCTTAATTATATGCATCACTGTAACTAGTACTCCATCCGTCAATTTATAAGTTGTGCTTACCTTTTCCATCAACTTCGTGCAACGCGCGGGCATCTTGCTAGAAACACTAGAATATGTCTATATAATCCGTATGTGATAGTCCATTTGAAATCTCAAAAAAGACAAATATTTAGGTACGGAGGGAGTAATATATTAGGAGTATATCAAAACAATAGTGATTTCTTTCAAGTTTGTGAACAAATACTACTATTCTACTACTTTGGATCCGTCGCAACGCACGGGCACATTGCTAGTAAAAGGAAAAGGCCTGCCACGTTCGCGTCGCACCCCCACACGCCCGGGAATCGGGAGTACAACACGGCCCGTCCGGCACGACACATAGCTTAGGGAAGGCGTGTTGCCTAGCAGTGGCGGAGCTTGAAGCAAAACGTTGGGCGTGCCAGTCTAGCCAGGCTATAGAAATTACCCTTGCGTTGACGTTCCATGCCTCAAAACTGGATGTACAACTACGAAAATCCTGCTAGGTTGGGCGGGCCAGGGCACGTGTTGGCCCTCACGTAGCTCCGCCCCTGTGCCTAGCATTTTCACTTTCATGTGGGACCGCCCGTTGAGCAAACCGACACCCCGCCCGCCGCCGGGTTGGAAAACAGAAACAAGGGGAAGATCTAGCTGTAGCACGGAAGCCAAGAAATTTTGTGTCAGACGGGGCTCGTTGATAGAGTAGGAGCATTCCGTACTAGTACTACTCCTACCAAGTTTGTACTCCTAATACTATTATATTACTAGTACTACCACTATACAACTAGTAGATACGTGCACGGCACAACATCGTAGGAACAAAAAACGGGAAGATCTTGTTTTGGGTGATTTATCTTTTTTTCAATCAACGTAGTATGAATAATATGATGTGGGGGGCACCCATGAAGCTTATGTGGCTTGGTTGCATGGCTACGGAAGGTTAGAGAAAAATAAATAGATAATGTGTTTAGAGTGCACTCCACTAAATAGATATACTTTGGATCCATTGCAACGGACCGGCACATCTATATCTATACCCCCTATATAGTGTGTGAAAAACTTTGAAAGTTGGTCGTTGGATGAAGCCAATCCGACGGTACAAAGATGGCAAATCCGAGCACTACTGGCCATTGGATATCATCCACCAGATTCTGCCACATGTATAATCTAGAAGACTCCATGGTTGAACTTAATTCATGACTAACTTTGCCACAACTAAGCTCAGGCAAAGTTATTAATAAGTTCTTCAAAATGAGAGCCACAAGTTGGCAAGCCTAAGGGAATCTTGCCACATTTTTTGTGTGTATGTCATGTGGGGCCAGTGTGGCTTGCCTAAGGTGTGGCTTGAACCAAACACTCACCTAAGTTAATCAAACTTGCCTAACCTTACATTCCACCAAATTTTGCCACAAGTTGGCAAGCCTAAGGGAATCTTGCCACATTTTTTGTGTGTATGTCATGTGGGGCCAGTGTGGCTTGCCTAAGGTGTGGCTTGAACCAAACACTCACCTAAGTTAATCAAACTTGCCTAACCTTACATTCCACCAAATTTTGCCACATGTTAGAATCCAGAAAACTCCACATGTAGAAGCATAATGCACAAACCACCAGAATCTCATGCGTGCAATGCACGTGTACCTTACTACTAGTACTAGTAGTAGTAAGAAACAAATTCCAGTTTTGGCACGAGCTCGTACTGCGGGAGCACCACAAGGCCTGCCGCAGGAGTTACATTTTCCTCTCGGGGCCCACGGGACCGAACTTCAGTGGCTTAGTGCCCGGCCTATGAGTCAATGACATGTGGGCCTTAAATGCGGCTGGCCCACATGTCATTCTCATGGTGGTGGCGTGGTTCGCGACTCACTCGTTCGAGATGAACCGGCCGGTGGTGGCGTGGCCGTGGCGAGGGTACCACAGCTGGGCGTCGGGGCGTTACGAGGCGTAGATGGCCACACCGGCGGGTACTACCTGTAGTACATAAGTACTCCAGCTGAGGATTGATGCCCGGGACGAAATGTGTCACAGCCGCTGGATGAAAATTCGATGGTGCGGGAGTACGGATCGGAGCACAGCAGCGGAGCAGGCAAACCGCGTCCAATCGGGTGTGTCTGTGGTAGAAAGTTGATGGTCGCCGCAGTTCAGCTGGCCCGCATGTCATGCACACAAAGGCAGAGGAGCGGTGGGGCCGAGAGGGATGAGGGGCACGAACAATCCTACCATTCTGTCACTGACATGTGGGACCCATAAGCATGGGTCCCACCTGTCAGCGAAGGAAAGGCAGGGCAAGGCAGTGATAGCCACGTCAGAGGATCCATGTCCACGTCGGGGGACGTCGTGCCGTGGGTTGGAGCGGCGTCGTGGGAATCGCGTGTGGGTGTGGCAGTGGTAGAAACAAGAAACGTGATGGTCGCCGTGGTTCAACTTCCATGGACAAGCTGTCGTGTCTGCTGACACATGTATATCAAAACTAGAGTGTTTATATTTCAAGCACGTGAACAAGTATTATTCTACTAGTTTGGATCCATTGCAACGCACGGGCCAGCACATTGGTAGTAGTAGTGTCCATCTCTATCTCTAGAGGCCTTCCCTCGTTCATCCTTTTCTCTCACAAGATAAACTACTCATACAAATGCATCTTGATGTTCCATGGAACGCACGAGGATGTTTCCTTGGGGGTCTCTCCAGCGCGGCGTGGCCGTAGTTGCAAGTTGACGCCCCTTGAGATGCCGACGTTGAGGGGCACTCGGATTTCCTCCGATGAGCAGGTAAGATGAGTTTGATCACGTAGTAAATGCATTCTAAAGACTACTTCCGTGTCCATTTCCTAATTCTCCCCCTGCCCACTGTTTCACAGGCTAGGCTCGGTGCGAGTGGAGATTGGCTTGCATATGTACGGGAGGGTACCAACATCAATTTGCACAACATTTACAACGGTGACACCGTTCCCGTAGAACCTTTGTCCAACATTGGGATCAGCCATGCAACGGGCCACCGCATGAATTGGTACGATGGAACCACGGTGAGATTGAATAAAAGATAGCACGAACCTTGCACATGGCGGTCAAAGGCGGACCATGCTGTCTGCGGCCGATTTGTTGCCGTACGAGTAGGAAGACGTTGTGCTCCTTTCTAACCGCATCTTCGCGGTGACAAACCAGGGGACTTATTTTGTATGGGACACATCCTACGATATACTCCCTCTCTCCCAGTTTATTTGTTTTGAATCTTTTCGTTTTATAAGTTTCAAATTCAAATTTAGAGCTCCCCATCACATGTTGAGATTACAATGTCCATTAAATCGTTGCGTGCATGTATAGTAAAGAAACAAATCTCGAGTTTGGCACGAGTTCGTGCTGCGGGAGCACCACAAGCCCTGGCGCAGGAGTTACATTTCCCTCTCAGGGCCGTCGGGACTGAGCTTCAGCGCCTTACTACACCTACCTTTGAGTCAATAACATGTGGACCCGATAGGTGACTGGTCCACATGTAATGCTCCCGAAGGCAGAGGGGCAGTGGGGCCAAGAGGGGTGAGCCGCAGGTCGGGGGACGTGTGGTTTCATGGGTTCGAGCGGCGTCGTGGGAATCGCGGGTGGCTGTGGTAGAAACTTGATGCTCGCCGCATTTTAGGTGGCCCACATGTCATGCACACAAAGGCAGAGGGGCGGTGCGGCCGAGAGGGGTGAGGCGCACGTCGGGGGGCGTGGTGCCGTGGGTTGGAGAGGCGTCGTGGGAATCGCGAGATGAAACGTGATGGTCGCCGTAGTTGAACTTCCATGGACAAGCTGTCATGTCTACGGACACATGCACTGTATACCGATCACTGGAAGGAGTAGCAGAGAAAGCTATATATGCGGATAAATAGTTCCTTATAGTCAAGCGGACCCATGCTACTACTCTGTTCCAAAGACATGCACACCATCGAAATAGTCCATCTATATCAATATACACCGAGAGGGAATAATTTTTTTTACAAGAGAGGAAATAGTTCATCCATCCATAATGCCCTCCTGCTGGTGCAGCGTTTTCTTCTTCTTCTTCTTCTTCTTCTTCTTCTTCTTCTTCTTCTTCTTCTTCTTCTTCTTTTCTTCTTCTTCTTGTTCTCATTCTCTGTGGGAGACGGCTTCGCAACAAGCTCTTTGGACCTTGCAGCTATCTCGAAACTCACACGGGCATCGAGGGCAGCATATTTTATCCGCTCGTACGTCAAGGGATAATTCTCCCATCCAGACGACCTTAATGCCACCGTCTCGTCACCCTTCTGAAGATTTGTACCGAGCACAAAATTTGCTACGTCGAATAGGGATGGTGTCTGTTTAGCACAATCTTCTACAGGAATTTTGATTCTGGTTTGTAGGTCAGCGATGCTTTTCAAATCAAGGTTGTACGGCTCCAGCTTCTGTTTGTCCCCTTCGATGGCTGCCCCACAGAAGTATACGTCCTCCCGAGACAAGAAATCGTGAAGCTCACCTGGTATGGAGGGCGAGTGTATGATGTGGTACACCAAAACATCATCTTCGAGGCACAGCTGAAGGACGGCGGCGCGCTGGATCTTCCCAGGGGCACGCTCCGTGTACTCTGCGTCGAGACCGATGACCCTCGTCTCTACCTTTTTGAGGGAGTTGGATACATTGTTGATCCACTGCCGAACAACCCTTGGGTGGACGGTGACGGTGGCAACTATGCGCATCGAGCCTTCGACGAGGACATGTTGGACGCTAAAAACCTGCATCTCGATCTCTTTCGCCATTTGGAACCGCTGGAACGGAGGGCTATGGTTTGGAGAATTAGGATTAGATGGCTAGTCTAACTGAAGTAGTAGATGATTATTTAAAGAGGTTAAAACAATGTGAACGCAGTGGGGTTTGGATGCAAATGAAGACGAAGGGGAGGTGAAGAAGCCGAGGCGAATCGGTTCCCGATGGAGAAGTAAATGGGAGAAGTGGCGTGCAGGCAGTTGATTAGACGGCTAGGTAGACTAAACGAAAAGGCTATGCGGGTAGACTGAGGAGTCGTACCTGTTCGTGTACGTGCCCATCCTTCCTGATAGGTGGGACCTATGCAAACAGATAAAAAAATGTGTCGTAGCTTTTTTTTTGAGCCCGTGAGTGGGAGACACAACATTCTCTGGTTAAGGAATACTCCCTCCGTTTAGGTGAGTATAAGTCACCTTATGAAAATCAGGTTTTCCCAAAACCTTTAGGCGTGGAGCATTAACTTCCTGCTCGATCCCCTCCCAGCCTCGTTAGCCAGCGTTCTCTTCCTCTGCTGCCGCGTTCTACCTTTCCATTTTTCCTCTTCTCAAGTGTGGAACGATCTGCATGCCGTCCTTGATGCACCAGAACGACCACTGCATGCATCGCGGCAGGGCGTTGATTGGGCATGCACGAGAATTTGGTTCTGCTCGCAATATGGATGATACCTGAACGATGAAGTGAACAGGCATGCTAGCACGGGAGACCTATTTCCGCTATACAATACTGGAGTACTCATGTTCCTACTACTAGTAGTAGTAGTAGTAGTACAACTGTGGTACACTTGATGGTCAAAATACTATTCATCCGGTCCTCACAGTGAAGTGACAACACCCTGCGCCTGACACTAGTCCAGGCGAGGCGGCGTGTTCGGGTTACCAAAGTCAGCCTCACCCTGTGCACTGTGCAGTCTGTCACCGCCGCTGTACAGCACATTGGCGCCTCGCCTCGTCTCCCTCTCCGCTCCCATAGCACCACTCCATCTCCATCTCCTTCTCCGTCTCCGTCTCCGTCTCCATCTCACTGTGCCCCCGTGTACCGTCGCCTCACTCGCCTCCCCCAGTACCACTATTCCCTCGCTAGCCGCTCCAGCACCGACATCCTTCTCCCCCGTAAATCAAGCCCCCTTCCAAACTCCACCATGGCCGAACGCGAACCGCGCAGCATCCATATGAGCCGCGATTGGAGCAATCTCCCCAGTGACATCCTCGACCTCTGTTGTTCGTGTATGGATATGTTGACCGCCCTGCGGCTGGCTGCATGCTCGAGGGACATGCACACGGCCATCGTCGAAGCGAGGCCTAAGCTTTTCAAGACACCCTGCTTGCTGCTATCTGGTCTTGCGAGATTGGCTCACCATGATACGGAGGCGTGCATGATGCCCCTCGACTTCAATCCGATCTCCATTAGCCGAAACTTCTTTGCAGGTATGTAGTGTGTCGCCGTACATCATTTCCCTCGACATCGATCCGATCACCATCGCCCGAAACTTCTTGGCAGGTATGTACTGGGTCGGCATGAACTCCCACTGGATGGCTGCCTTCAGAGAAGACGGTAAAAAGTTGGTGCTCGTGAACTTCCAGACCTCCCATGAGATTATCCTTCCTCCGTTGGATTATATAGAGTATTACCATCGCGGTCCAAGTCATCTAGATTACTACGTCAGTTGGACGGACCTTGTTTTGCAGAAGATTGTAATCTGCCAAGTACCCACACGACATGCGAATTACGCAGACTTCAAGCTAATTGCCTTGTTCGACCGCGGACTCGCCTATCTTTACGCTGGTGCCTTTTTTAGCTGGAGACAACTCGGCTCGCAGTGGATCATCGTCAAAGCTGATACACACTTCTGTGATGCTATTGAACACAATGGCATCATCTACGCGATCGACAAAGCAGATGGCACCACGTATTGCTGGGACGGCGCGTGTAAGTTGTTTCCGTCTCATGTTAATGATGACGCCATGACACTGTTTGAACTTTTTTTGATGATTGGCATATCCCTGTTTGAGCAGAATTTGAGTAGAACTATGGCAATATATTAGAGACGCCGTAAATCAGCTATATTTGGAATGAGTTAATTCATGCGATTGTGACCATGTCATTACAGCCAATTTGTACCCTGAATAATCAAACGGTTAGGAATATATGGATATTATCCTTATTTTACAGTAATCTATATACTACTACTAAATATGAGTGTGTATCAATGGCCATGTTAGTTTCCTCATTTTCATGATGTAGAAACATGCACCACACTGTTGGTTTCATCTAACCATACATTAGGGAAGTAAATGTGCATATGGAGAACTCTATATTTGGAAGTAGTGAAATCCTGCAATGCTTACCATGTGTACATACCTATATTCGCCCTTCAGCAATCAATGACTAGAATAATATCCTCACAAAATTTTTGCCCACAGAACACGAGTATATAACAATGCATGGTCTGTTAGTTACCTTGAAGAATTTGTTTGTGAGGACAGAACATGATTACATAACATGCATGACATGGTAGTTTCCTGTGAAGAATCGATTGCGAGATAACATGAGTATAACCATGCATGGCACTTCTATATTTTCGAACCCAGTATACATTTCCCTGTATTTTCCTCCCAGTTCCAACAGGGACATATCAATGTTGTTTCTTGCATTATCCTACTCATACTCTGAACAATGCTGATCTTACATTAACAATGCCTGTCCTTTTTGATATGATGCAGTGTCCCTACAGTTACTGCCCTTTGTAATTACACCACCTTTGCCAAAAACAGGGAAGCACAACTGGTTCCTCGCTCGATCAGACGACGGCAAAAGACTGATGATCATTCGGACACATGAGCCGGAAAAGTTATATTGCAAAAACCCCACTGTATACAAGCACCGTGTAATACGTGAGTATCCGGACAGTGGCTGTTACGTCTATGAGCAGGATACCAGCTTGTTGGGGCCTTTAGGATTTTTTAGTTGGAGGCGGGTAAACAGCCTTGGTTCACACTCTCTGTTTCTCGGACTCAATTATCCGATTAACCAGGAGATCACCGTTGGCAAGGACCTTGATGGCAGAGAGGCTCTGTTTGCTATGGAAAACTGTGTCTACACGGCGAGCCCTAGGAGTTCGGGAGCATACTCCCCTGATTGTCAACGATACAGCCTGCAGCCAAAAGAAGGTGAGAATGACAAAGGCATCCGGATTAACTTTGATCCTTGGATGTCTCAATTACGACAGGCAGTGATGTGGTTCAAGCCTTCAGGTTGATAGGTAATTGGGCTGTTGCATCGAAAGGGTGGAGTACTGGTGTCTCCGGATCACTGGTCGCTGAAGCGGGGCTGCAAATTATGATGGTGTTGGATCATCTCTTCGAATGACTTTGTTGTCTTTGCTGCTGGTTCTGGATGGGTAGTTCTTTCTTTTGTTATGCATATTCCTTGTCATTTGGTCATCCTCGTCTATGTCACTCTTTCTATGTAATAGTTGCTTCTGTTTAGAATGTCATTCTCGTCTGGATCACGAGAGTCTGAGCGCTGCAGATGGGTACGTTTTGGTGGTGTAGCAAGACTTCTTATGAACTATCATGTCTTGCTGTTTATGTCAGTAGTAGTCACTAGTCAGTGTTTGAATGTTGTATATATCGTTGTTTCGAACTGTTTATTGTCTCGAACTACTGGTGGGCTAAATGAGGGCATCACCATTCTCCAGTGTTCAGAGTATATCTCCTTTTTTCAAGTTATATAATTTGAGCTCACTGTCTTTTCGATGATGTACACTTGTTTGGGCCAGTGAGGTGTCGTTGAATATGGGCCGAGTAGTAACGCAATGCCAAACAGGTCAATTATGACTCTCGGGCCGGGCTCTCAAAAGATCCTGAAAAAAAGGCCGGGCTCTCCAAAAAAGAAAGAATAAGGACTCTTAGGCCGACATGTGGGCGCCACCGGTGTTTTCGTGCGCTTGCGCGCCGAGAGCATATTGGCGCGTGCTCGAAATTCATGCTACCTTTTCATCCCCAGTCTCCCGCCCCTCCCCCACCTCTGGAATCTCGATTCCTACTCCAGTTCCCCCAAATCCCCCTCCTGTACTCCCTGTACTCAAGCGCACTATCATGTCGCCGGTCAACGCGGATCTCCGAGCCGGAGATCCTGAGGTCCGTCCTGCCTTCGGTCGCTGCGTGCTGTCGCTCAACAGTGGCATGGCGGCGCTTGACGACCAGTTTGCCGGCAAAGTGCTGATGGTAACCATCAACGGCGACCGGCCTCCCGTCTCGCCGGACGACCTTGTCAAAGCTCTTGGCATTGCGCACGGCATCCAAATAAGTGACTTGCTCGTCGAAGTCTGTCCGCCACCGGCTGATTTCTTCGTCAGGTTCCGAACAACTTTCGACTGCAGTCGTGTGTTCGAATCTTCCCGGCGTTTGTTCTGCGATGGCGCGCTGGTGAGCTTTGATCGGTGGCACCCAGGATGGGGCTCGGTGCCCTCTGAGCTTGAGTTTTTAACAAAGCTTACCTTCCACGGCATGCCTCGACGTGCTTGGAACAGCGAGTCCATGAACGAGCTTATCAACGACCTTGGAGGTGAGCTCGTAAGTATGTTTGTTCCTCCAGACAGCTGGGCTCTGACGGTTATGGCATGGATGAAGAAGCCGTCCACCATACCGAAGGTGATTGGTGTTGAGATACCGGTGCAGGAACCGGGGTTGTACTATTCGTCGCCACCAAGGCCGCCGCGGACCACGTTAGGGATGTACCTGTATCGAGTGTTCGTGCATGTCGAAGAAGTGGTCAATCCATCAATCGAAGTCCTGCCGCCCCGCTGGTGCCAGGGTCCGTCGACGACGTCCATTACAGGAGTCAACGTCAGACTTTCCCCGTGTTGCTCGGAACGATGGATGGCACAGGGCCTACTCCATCGCGCGGCGGAGGCCACTGCTTCTTTGGGAGAAGAGGCAGGGCTGGCTGCCTGGATGTGCTCTAATTTGAGGTAACAACTGAATCTTGTCAGATAGTACTAGTTAAATCCGAGCTATGGGTCTGAAGCACTGATATGCCAGTACATTTGATTGTGACCTGTTCTAATTTTGTACCTGAACTTTTTTTAGAAAGGGTTGTACGTCAACTTAATGTGCTAGCAGAACTTATTGTGTTGTCTGTCTGTTTTCTTTGCACAACATTCAAGATATTTCCCCGTCATTTATAAAGACGATGAACCGTTATGTACGACTTCGTTGGTTTCAACATAGCCCTTCCCGTAGCGATCCACTGCTTCCATCCTGATTGTGCCGCCTGCGTGAAATTTTTGTATGCAAGTTCAGTGTGCTATGATGTTCTATATGATTGTGTCAACTATATAAGTTTTTACTGAGCATCAGCAATGCATATGGCTGAAAGATGTATTTATGAGCATCGACCGATGGGTCTCTCTCTCTCTCTCTCTCTCTCTCTCACACACACACACACACACACACGCGCACACGCACAAGTGGGACCCGTTGAATTATTTATTTGCTCGTGACATCTTTTAATTAGGTTCCACTGTAATCTAACTTTTTTCTTAAGTTATTAATTGAGCTCAATGACTTCCAAAAGTTGTACAGAAGCCTTGTTTGGGCCTTTCCGGCGTCCCTGAATGTGGGCTGAGTAACCATGTTAGGTTGTACTGTACTACACAGGCCTTTTTTTTCAACATCAGCAATGCAACTGGGCCAACAGTTGTACACAATATCCGGGTCAACTTGTTATCCACCCCACTGGGCTGCAAAGTTTCCTAGGAGGTATGCATTAGGCTTAACAAGAAAATGGACTTTAAGAAATAATAAATGGGATGTAATTATAATAACGGGGCAATTACTATGCACCAAACACGTAATTAGTTTGAAAAATATATTATTTTTGGAATTTGGAAATTTTAAGTTCATTACTTGTTGCGCGCGCAATATTTCGTTGGATTTTAACGTGATACAACTTTATTTTGAAATTATATTTAACCTGACTAGAAATTTCGGATAAAAATATTTCGGATCCCATCAAAATGTGGGATTTTTTTTGAATTCTGTTTTGAGCGGTTGTTTGAAATTATTAATCGTTGTCCTACCTAGAAGTTGGGTTGTACTTTTAACAAACCCGTAAATGGGCTGTAGTAAATTCCATTAGAATTGACAAATGGGATGTACATTTTTACAAATCGCAAATGGGCTATTTGTTCTCTGCCAGATCCGAGCTGTGGGCCTACTAAGTTGACGCGTACCAAGGGCTTTGTCAACTTAGTCAATATAAACGATTCTAGCTGCAGTGATCGTACGATGTCCATCCAATGGCCGTAGTGCTTCTTTAACCTCTGGTCTTCTTGCTCCAGCCGCCCAAAGCAGCGCCGGTCGTGTCGCGTGCTCCTGCCTCCCGTGGCCGGCTGTGATGCCGCGGAGGCCTCACCGCCTTGTACTACTCCCACCGGTGGCCAAGCCATCCCTCTACTCACCCACACCCCCTGTTATTCTGCGGCAACGGCAACCTCACACTGCAGCGCGAACCAGTGACACCTCGTACTCCTCTCCCAACGCGGGCTACCACTGTTGCGTCTTCCGCCGGCTCCACATCGTCCCCTCCTAGGCCTCGCCGTCGTGCAGACCACCGCCCTGGTGCTCTCGGCGTGGCGTGGTCAACGTGGTCAATGACTGATGTCCACTACACAACCTTCTTCTTGTAGACATTGTTGGGCCTGCAAGTGCACAGGTTTGTAGGACAGTAGCAAATTTCCCTCAAGTGGATGACCTAAGGTTTATCAATCCGTAGGAGGCGTAGGATGAAGATGGTCTCTCTCAAACAACCCTGCAACCAAATAACAAAGAGTCTCTTGTGTCCCCAACACACCCAATACAATGGTAAATTGTATAGGTGCACTAGTTCGGCGAAGAGATGGTGATACAAGTGCAAAATAGATAGTAAATATAGGATTTTGTAATCTGAAATAATAAAAACAGCAAGGTAACGAGCAGTAAAAGTGAGCGTAAACGGTATTGCAATGGTAGGAAACAAGGCATAGGGTTCATACTTTCACTAGTGTAAGTTCTCTCAACAATAATAACATAGATAAAACATATGACGAGCCCTCAACATGCAACAAAGAGTCACTCCAAAGCCACTAATAGTGGAGAACAAACATAGAGATTATGGTCGGGTACGAAACCACCACAAAGCTATTCTTTCGGATCGATCTATAAAAGAGTTCGTACTAGAATAACACCTTAAGATACAAATCAACCAAAACCCTAATGTCACCTAGATACTCCATTGTCACCTCAAGTATCCATGGGCATGATTATACGATATGCATCACACAATCTCAGATTCATCCAATCAACATAAAAGTACTTTAAAGAGTGCCCCAAAAGCTACTACCAGAGAGTCAAAAACGTGTGCCAACCCCTATGCATAGGTTCCCAAGTGTCATGAAACCCGCAAGTTGATCACCAAAACATACATCAAGTGGATCAATAGAATAACCCATTGTCACCACGGTTATCCCACGCAAGACATACATCAAGTGTTCTCATAAAGACTCAATCCGATAATATAACTTCAAAAGGGGAAACTCAATTCATCACAAGAGAGTAGATGGGGAGAAACATCATAAGATCCAGCTACAATAGTAAAGCTCAGGATACATGAAGATCGTGCCATAGATGGGACACGAGAGAGAACACGAGAGAGAGAGAGAGAGATAGAGATCAAACACATAGCTACTGGTACATACCCTCAGCCCCGAGGGTGAACTACTCCCTCCTCGTCATGGATAGCACCGGGATGATGAAGATGGCCTCTGGTGATGGAATCCCCCTCCGGCAGGGTGCCAGAACAGGGTCCCAATTGGTTTTTGGTGGCTACAGAGGCTTGCGGCGGCGGAACTCCCGATCTATCTTCTGTTCTGGAAGTTTTAGGGTACGTAGGTATATATGGGTGCAGGGGGTACGTCGGTGGACCTCCAGGCTGCTCACGAGGTAGGGGGGCGTGCCCTCCACCCTCGTGGGCAGCCCGGGACTTCCCTGGCATGCACTCCAAGCCCATCAGGTTGGTTTCCTTCCAAAATTTACTTCTCCAGTTGATTTCGTTCCGTTTTGACTCTGTATGATATTCCTTTTCCTCGAAACACTGAAATAGGCATAAAACAGCAAATCTGGGCTGGGCCTCCAGTTATTAGGTTAGTCCCAAAAATAATATAAAAGTGGATAATAAAGCCCAATATTGCCTAAAACAGTAGATAAAGTAGCATGGAGCAATCAAAAATTATAGATACGTTGGAGACGTATCAAGCATCCCCAAGCTTAATTCCTGCTCGTCCTCGAGTAGGTAAATGATAAAAAAGAATTTTTGATGCGGAGTGATACTTTGGCATAATTTCAATGTAAATCTTCTTAATTGTAGTTCATACTTTGGCATAATTTCAATGTGAATATTCAGATCCGAAAGATTCAAGACAAAAGTTCATATTGACACAAAAATAATAATACTTCAAGCATACTAATCAAAGCAATCATGTCTTCTCAAAATATCATTGCAAAAGAAAGTTCATCCCTGCAAAATCATATAGTCTGGCTGTTGCTCTATCTTCATCACACAAAGTATTTAATCATGCACAACCCCGATGACAAGCCAAGCAATTGTTTCATACTTTAATAATCTCAAACTCTTTCAACTTTCACGCAATACATGAGTGTGAGCCATGGACATAGCACTATATGTGGAATAGAATGGTGGTTGTGGAGAAGACAAAAAAGGAGAAGATAGTCTCACATCAACTAGGCGTATCAACGAGCTATGGAGATGCCCATTAATAGATATCAATGTGAGTGAGTAGGGATTGCCATGCAACGGATGCACTAGAGCTATAAGTATATGAAAGCTCAACAAAAGAAACTAAGTGGGTGTGCATCCAACTTGCTTGCTCACGAAGACCTAGGGCATTGGAATATACAAGTCAAGTTCTATAATGAAAAATGCCCACTAGTATATGAAAGTGACTACATATGAGACTCTCTATCATGAAGATCACGGTGCTACTTTGAAGCACAAGTGTGGTAAAAGGATAGTAGCATTGCCCCTTCTCTCTTTTTCTCTCATTTTTTTATTTGGGCCTTTTCTCTTTTTTTATGGCCTCTTTTTTTTGTAAAGTCCGAAGTCTCATCCCGACTTATGGGGGAATCATAGTCTCCATCATCCTTTCCTCACTGGGACAATGCTCTAATAATGATGATCATCACACTTTTATTTTTCTTACAACTCAATAATTACAACTCGATACTTAGAACAAAGTATGACTCTATATGAATGCCTCCGGCGGTGTACCGGAATATGCAATGAATCATGAGTGACATGTATGAAAGAATTATGAACGGTGGCTTTGCCACAAATACGATGTCAACTACATGATCATGCTAGCAATATGACAATGATGGAGCGTGTCATAATAAACGGAACAGTGGAAAGTTGCATGGCAATATATCTCGGAATGGCTATCGAAATGCCATAATAGGTAGGTATGGTGGCTGTTTTGAGGAAGGTATATGGTGGGTGTATGATACCGGCGAAAAGGGCGCGGTATTAGAGAGGCTAGCAAAGGTGGAAGGATGGGAAAGGGTGCGTATAATCCATGGACTCAACATTAATCAAAAGAACTCATGCACTTGTTGCAAAAATTTAGAAGTCATCAAAAACCAAAGCACTACGTGCATGCTCCTAGGGGGATAGATGGGTAGGAAAAGACCATCGCTCGTCCCCAACCGCCACTCATAAGGAAGACAATCAATAAATAAAATTGTGCTCCAACTTCATCACAAAGTGGTTCACCATACGTGCATGCTACGGGAATCACAAACTTCAACACAAGCATTCTTTAAATTCATAATCACCCAACTAGCATAACTTTAAT
Organism: Triticum aestivum; assembly: GCF_018294505.1. NCBI lineage: Eukaryota > Viridiplantae > Streptophyta > Magnoliopsida > Poales > Poaceae > Triticum > Triticum aestivum. The sequence goes on from NC_057807.1 coordinate 530,824,074, forward strand.
ATCACTACCGCCATATCTCAAAACAATTATCAAGCATCAAACTTATCTTAGTATTCAACACACTCAAAAGAAAGTTTCACATATCTTGAATACCAAGTATATTAATATTAAGAAAGTTACCATGCTATTAATGACTCTCAAAATAATATAAGTGAAGCATGAGAGTTCATCTCTTTCTTCAAAATAAAACTACCACCACGCTCTAAAAGATATAAGTGAAGCACTAGAGCAAAAACTATCAAGCTCAAAAGATATAAGTGAAGTACATAGAGTATTCTAGCAAATTCCAATTCATGTAAGGCTCTCTCTCATTAAAGAATTTCAGATCTTGATACTTTATTCAAACATCAAGCAAAGCTAAAGAAAACTACAATGCAAGGATAGCACAACTCATGTGAAGAAGCAAAAACTTAGGCTCAACCGATACTAACCGATAGTTGTTGAAGAAGAAAGGTGGGATGCCTACCGGGGCATCCCCAAGCTTAGATGCTTGAGACTTCTTGAAATATTATCTTGGGGTGCCTTGGGCATCCCCAAGCTTGAGCTTTTGTGTCTTCTTAATTCCTCTCATATCATGGTTTCTCTTTTTTATCAAAAGCTTCATTCACAACAAACTCAACAAGAACTCGTGAGATAGGTTAGTATAAACCAATGCAAAACCTTATCATATTATACTGTAAAAAATCACTGACATTATTATTCAACATTTCATACTAAATGCCTCTGCATATTTAATACTCCTATCATCAAATAGAATCATTAAACAAGCAAACATATGCAAACAATGCAACCATAACAGCAATCTGTCAAAATAGTACAGTCTGTAACAAGAGTCATCATACTTCCCTAACTCCAAAAATTATGAAATAAAATTCCCACTGTAATAAATTTATCAGAGCTCAATATGCAAAAAGATTCAACGTTAGACCATGCTCTGACTTTTCTAGAGAATTTTTGCAACAGCGGTAAACTTTCTGTTTTCAAACAGCAACATGCAAACTAGCAAAATAAGCATGGAAAGGCTATCCTTGACTTTTTTATTGAAACTAAAGAGGCAAAACACTATTCTAACTAACAGAAAGCAAAAAATAACAACATAAAATGATGCTCCAAGCAAAACACATATCATGTGGTGAATAAAAATATAGCTCCAAGTAAAGTTACCGATGAACGAAGACGAAAGAGGGGATGCCTTCCGGGGCATCCCCAAGCTTAGGCTCTTGGTTGTCCTTGAATATTACCTTGGGGTGCCTTGGGAATCCCCAAGATTAGGCTCTTGCCACTCCTTATTCCATAGTCCATCGAATCTTTACCCAAAACTTGAAAACTTCAACCACACAAAACTTCAACACAAAACTCGTAAGCTCCGTTAGTATAAGAAAATAAAACCACCACTTAGGTACTGTAATGAACTCATTCTAAATTCATATTGGTGTAATATCTACTGTATTCTAACTTCTCTATGGTTCAAACCACTTAATACTAGCCATAGATTCATCAAAATAAGCAAACAACACATAGAAAACAGAATCTGTCAAAAACAGAACAGTCTGTAGTATTCTGCATAAAACGTATACTTCTGGAACCCCAAAAATTATTAAATAAATTTCTGGACCTGAGAAATTTTTCTATTAATCATCTGAAAAAAGAATCAACCTAAAATCACTCTCCTGTAACAAATGGCAGCTAATCTCGTGAGCGCTAAAGTTTCTGTTTTTCACAGCAAGATCACATAAACTTCACCCAAGTCTTCCCAAAGGTTCTACTTGGCACTTTATTGAAACAAAAGATATAAAACATGATTACTACAGTATCATAATCATGTGGACACACAAAAACAGTAAGGATAAATATTGGGTTGTCTCCCAACAAGTGCTTTTCTTTAATGCCTTTTAGCTAGGCATGATGATGGCAATGATGCTCACATAAAAGATAAGAATTCCAACATAATGGGAGCATCATGAAGCATATGACTAGCACATTTAAGCCTAACCCACTTCCTATGAATAGGGATTTTGTGAGCAAACAACTTACGGGAACGATAATCAACTAGCATAGGGAGGTAAAACAAGCATAACTTCAAGAATTTAAGCACATAGAGAGGAAACTTGACATTATTGCAATTCCTACAAGCATATGTTCCTCCCTCATAAAGTTTTTTAGTAGCATCATGAATGAATTCAACAATATAACCAGCACCTAAAGCATTCTTTTCATGATCTACAAGCATAGAATTTTCACTACTCTCCACATAAGCAAACTTCTTCTTTATAGCATACGTATCATCACAATAATCATCATAAATAGGAGGCATGCTTTCATCATAGTAAATTTGCTCATCAAAGCTTGGGGGACAAAAAATATCATCTCCATCAAACATAGCTTCCCCAAGCTTGTGGCTTTGCATATCATTAGCATCATGGATATTCAAGGAATTCATACTAACAACATTGCAATCACGCTCATCATATAAAAACATTCTGTAGATTTCAACTTCTAGCACTTGAGCACAATTTTCCTTTCCATCATACTCATGAAAGATATTAAAAAGGTGAAGCGTATGAGACAAACTCAACTCCATTTTTTTGTAGTTTTCTAAACTAGTGATAAAAACAAGAAACAAAAAGATTCGATTGCAAGATCTAAAGATATACCTTCAAGCACTCACCTCCCCAGCAACGGCGCCAGAAAAGAGCTTGATGTCTACTACACAACCTTCTTTTTGTAGACGTTGTTGGGCCTGCAAGTGCACAGGTTTGTAGGACAGTAGCAAATTTCCCTCAAGGGGATGACCTAAGGTTTATCAATCCGTAGGAGGCGTAGGATGAAGATGGTCTCTCTCAAACAACCCTGCAACCAAATAACAAAGAGTCTCTTGTGTCCCCAACACATCCAATACAATGGTAAATTGTATAGGTGCACTAGTTCAGCGAAGAGATGGTGATACAAGTGCAAAATAGATAGTAGATATAGGTTTTTGTAATCTGAAATAATAAAAACAGCAAGGTAACGAGCGTAAACGGTATTGCAACGGTAGGAAACAAGGCCTAGGGTTCATACTTTCACTAGTGTAAGTTCTCTCAACAATAATAACATAGATAGAACATATGACAAGCCCTAAACATGCAACAAAGAGTCACTCCAAAGCCACTAATAGCGGAGAACAAACGTAGAGATTATGGTCGGGTACGAAACCACCACAAAGCTATTCTTTCGGATCGATCTATAAAAGAGTTCATACTAGAATAACACCTTAAGATACAAATCAACCAAAACCCTAATGTCACCTAGATACTCCATTGTCACCTCAAGTATCCGTGGGCATGATTATACGATATGCATCACACAATCTCAGATTCATCCAACCAACATAAAAGTACTTCAAAGAGTGCCCCAAAAGCTACTACCGGAGAGTCAAGAACGTGTGCCAACCCCTATGCATAGGTTCCCAAGTGTCACGGAACCCGCAAGTTGATCACCAAAACATACATCAAGTGGATCAATAGAATAACCCATTGTCACCACGGTTATCCCACGCAAGACATACATCAAGTGTTCTCATAAAGACTCAATCCGATAAGATAACTTCAAAAGGGGAAACTCAATTCATCACAAGAGAGTAGAGGGGGAGAAACATCATAAGATCCAACTACAATAGCAAAGCTCGGGATACATCAAGATCGTGGCATAGATGGGACACGAGAGAGAACACGAGAGAGAGAGAGAGAGAGAGAGATCAAACACATAGCTACTGGTACATACCCTCAGCCCCGAGGGTGAACTACTCCCTCCTCGTCATGGATAGTGCTGGGATGATGAAGGTGGCCTCCGGTGATGGGATCCCCCTCCGGCAGGATGCCAGAACAGGGTCCCGATTGGTTTTTGGTGGCTACAGAGGCTTGCGGCGGCGGAACTCTAGATCTATCTTCCGTTCTGGAAGTTTTAGGGTACGTAGGTATATATGGGTGCAGGGGGTACATCGGTGGACCTCCGGGGTGCTCACAAGGTAGGGGGCGCGCCCAGGGGGCACGCCCTCCACCCTCATGGGCAGCATGGGACTCCCCTGGCGTGCACTCCAAGCCCATCAGGTTGGTTTCCTTCCAAAATTAACTTCTCCAGTTGATTTCGTTCCATTTTGACTCCGTCTAATATTCCTTTTCCTCGAAACACTGAAATAGGCATAAAACAACAAATTTGGGCTGGGCCTCCGGTTAATAGGTTAGTCCCAAAAATAATATAAAAGTGGATAATAAAGCCCAGTATATCCTAAAACAGTAGATAAAGTAGCATGGAGCAATCAAAAATTATAGATACGTTGGAGACATATCAACGACCGACTTCCATCGGAAGAGTACTGTATGTGGAGAGGCTGACAGCTGGGTCCAGGTGGCCGCAAGGAAGTGCCTCCTTATTACGCGCAAAATAATTATTCCTCCACCTGACAGTAGGGACCCACCGGACGGGCCACCTTATTTCGCGAAAAAACGTTTCCCCCCTGACTGCTGGGACCCATCGGACGGGCCAGCGTATTTCACGAAAAAAACGTTCCCCGTGCTGTCAGCTCAGACCCACCGGAAGTGCCTCCTTATTACGCACAAAAAATGAATACTCCCCCTGCTAGCTGGGACCCACCATGGTGGGAGGCTGACTTGTGGACGTACTAAGTTGACTGGGACGGGGGCCTTTGTCAACTTTAGTCAATATGAACGATTCTAGCTTTAGTGACCGTACGATGGCCATCCAACAGCGGTAGTGCTTCTTCAACCTCTGGTGTTCTTGCTCCAGCCGCCCAAAGCAGCGCCGGTCGTGTCGCATGCTCCTGCCTCCCATGGCCGGTTGTGCTGTCGCGGAGGCCTCATCGCTCCCTACTATTCCCACCGCTGGCCAGGCCCTGCGGCGACGGCAGCCTCACACCGCAGCCGAACCAGTGAAGCCTCGTACTCCTCTCCGTGCGGGCTTCCACTGCCGCGTCTTCCCCGGCTCCCCGTCGTCCCCTTCCTAGGCCTCACCGCCATCCACCACCGTGGTGCTCTCGGCGCGGCGTGGTCAATGTGGTCAACGACCGACTTCCATCGGAAGAGTACTGTACGTGGAGAGGCTGACAACTAGGTCCACGGCAGCCGCAAGGAAGTGCCTCCTTATTACGCGGAAAATAATTATTCCTCCACCTGACAGCAGGGACCCACCGGACGGGTCACCAGTATTTTGCGAAAAAAACGTTTCCACATGAGTGCTGGGACCCACAGGACGGGCCACCGTATTTCGTGAAAAAAATGCCCCCCCCCCCGCTGTCAGCTCGTACCCACCGGAGGTGCCTCCTTATTACGCACAAAAAAATGAGTACCCCCTGCTAGCTGGGACCAACCTTGGTGGGAGGCTGACTTGTGGGCCTACTAAGTTGACTGGGACGGAGGCCTTTGTCAACTTTAGTCAATATATGAACGATTCTAGCTCCAGTGACCATACGATGTCCATCCAACGGCCGTAGTGCTTCTTCAACCTCTGGTCTTCTCGCTCCAGCCGCCCAAAGCAGCGCCGGTCGTGCCGCCTGCTCCTGCCGCCCGTGGCCGGCTGTGATGCCGCGGAGGCCTCACCACCCCCTACTACTCACACCGCTGGCCAGGCCATCCCTCTACGCACCCACACCCCTTGTTATTCTGCGGCGATGGCAGCCTCACACCGCAACCGAACGAGTGAACCCTCATACTCCTCTACGCGTGGGCGTCCACTGCCGCGTCTTCCCCGGCTCCGTGTTGTCCCCTTCCTAGGCCTCGCCGTCGTCCACCACCCTGGTGCTCTCGGTGCGGCGTGGTCAACGTGGTCAAGGAATGGCTTCCATCGGACGTGGACTGTACGTGGAGAGGCTGACATCGGGGTCCACGACCGCAGCAAGGAAGTGCCTCCTTATTACGCGCAAAATAATTATTCCTCCACCTGACAACAGGGACCTACCGGACGGGCCACCGTATTTAGCGGAAAAAATGTTTCCCCCTGTCTCCTGGGACCCACCAATTACATCTTCGCACGCAAGGAAGTGCGTCGAAAAAAAATGATTCGCCCCCCTAACTGCTGGGACCCACCAGCTACATCTTCGCACGCAAGGAAGTGCCTGACAGTCGGGACCCACCTGGTCGAAGCGTACGTAGCGTTGTCATTCTGGTCGCGAACGTGTACGTACATATATACTGGTGGATGTAGAGGCGTGCACGTGTCGTAGTAGAGGCGTGCACGTAGCATGTACACGTACGTACAACGGCGAGGGTGCAAGAAAGAAAATATGGCCACGTACGTACATACGGGCAGGGTCTCTAACGCCTATCGCGCATACGTACATGGCTGGGTCGCAACGGAGAAACAACGTCATCGTCGTGTTCATGGGGAGACAACCGGGTGGGTCAGAACGGAATGCCTGGTCGTGTTCATCGGGAGGGCTTGGACGAAACAGGCGATGGAAACGAGGCCTGGCGTACCGCACAACGGAGGAAACGGCCTTGTGTTCGACCGGCCACGTTCGAAACGGGGTCCGGTTGATCGGGAGGGGCCTGGCATACCGCAAAACGGAGGAAACGGACCTCCTACGGCCGAAACGGGGGTCCTGTTGATCGGGAGGGGTGTGGCGTACCGCAAAACGGACAAAACGGACTTGTGTTGGAGTGCTACGGTCGAAACGGGGGGGGGAGGGGTGTGGCGTACCGCAAAATGGGACTCCACGGGATACTGTTCATCTCCACCATTGACGTCCTCCAGCCTCCACGGGGTACCGTCGACCTCCTCTAGCCTCCACGGGCTCCTGTTCATCCAGCCTCCACCACGGGCTACTCCACCGGCTACTGTTCAACCACCCCTCCACGGGCACCCCTCCACCGTCTACTGTTCATCCAGCCCTCCACACCACGGGGTCCTGTTCAACCACCCCTCCAATGGCCACCCCTCCACCGTATACATTTCATCCAACCCTCCACAGCACGGGTTCCTGTTCATCCAGAGGCAACGCCACCTCTCACTGTTCATCCACCCCCCCCCCCCCCCCCCGCAACGCTCACTGTTCATCCCAGAGGCAGCATCAATCGGCTTCAGTTAGCAGCAGTAGCGAAGGAATCGCTCCATCGGGTTCAGTTAACAGCCATCGATCGATCGCTCGGGTTCAGTAACGTGTAGCCTGCAGTGCAATCTCTCGGGTTCAGTTAGAGCCAACACCTCGCACACACGCGCGTAACTGTATGAGAGAAATGCGCGTCACTCCACCCCCGACCTCCCACCGTAACTGGCAACTCCCCGAAATTTTCCTCCCCATCGCTTCTACCACGGTTTTTTCTGTCATGGACGGCCCAAAGAATGTCATGCAGCTACGTCTCCGGCCCGCCCAGGACGAAAAGCCCATTTTCTGTCATGATTTTTTGTCATAGAAGTAGGAGCCCACCACATCTATGATGATACCGGGTTTTGTCACAATTATCTTCATAGAAGTGTCATATGTATGACAGAAAATAAATTCGTTCGGCCCAAAATGTCACGGATGTGTCTTTTTTTGTAGTGGATGCCTTTGGTCATCGTGCGGACCATAGTCGCCTGCAGGGTAGAGCAAAACGATATTTTAGAACCCAAAAAAATTTGGCATGACTTTGCCTGAAAATAGGGCCAAAAAGAATGCATAGTGCCAAATTCTCACCGAAATGGAAATGAATCAACATTCCGGCAAAATATTGGCAACTATCGCATTTCAAATACCGGTACCTGCAAACACAAACATATGCAACACCACGAACATATGTAGATCTAGGCCATAAAAAGTGTGTACGTTGTTGGAGGGAGAAAAAAGTAGATCTAGAACATAAAAAAGCCTTCCCCTTACTTAATTACCTATCAAAAAAAGGAAATTTAACCACTTAATTTGGGTGAATCTATGGTGCAAATGAGGTGAGGAGGAGGAGGCAGCCGAGACCAAGCTTGATAGAGGTGGAGAGAATGAAGTGGGGAAAGTGAGTGTGGTAGGTGGCTATCAAAAATATCTAGCTGCTCTCAGGTTACCAATGGCACATCTCCTAAGAATGCGCCATTGGTAACCAGGGTTACTAATGGCGCACCTGACATGTGGTGCGCCATTACTAGTTTTGAAAAAAAAAATGTTAGTAGTGGCGCACCGCGGGTGTGGTGCGCCATTACTAATTAAAACTAGTAATGGGCACTACCCCTGGTGCGCCACTGCTAAGTCTGGGTGAGGGTGTGGGGCCAGGACAAAACTAGTAATGGCGCACCAAACACCAGGTGCGCCATTAGTAATATGGCCACTAATGGCGCACTTATATCTGGTGTGCCACTGCCATATAGCAGTGGCGCACCACATACATGGTGCGCCATTAATGTCCATATTAGCTATAGCCATTTTCTAGTAGTGCAAGATGGGATCTTGCGGATACAGAAGGTTGCGGCGGTAGAAATAGGGTTTCATGGTGCTCCTGGATGTGTTCAGGGTACGTAGATATATATAGGCGAAGGAAGTCGGTCAGGGGAGCCACGAGGGGCCCATGAGGGTGGGGGCGTGCCTACCCCCCTAGGGCGCGCCTTGCACCCTCGTGGCCGCCTCAGCTACTTCATGACGTCCACTCCAAGTCTCATGGATTGCGTTTGTTCCAAAAAGATCGCTCCCGAAGGTTTCATTCCGTTTGGACTCCGTTTGATATTCCTTTTCTTCGAAACACTGAAATAGGCAAAAAAAGCAGCAATTTGGGCTGGGCCTTCGGTTAGTAGGTTAGTCCCAAAAATGATATAAAAGTGTAAAGTAAATCCCATAAACATCCAAAACGGGTAATATAATAGCATGGAACAATCCAAAATTATAGATACGTTGGAGACGTATCAATATCCGAGAGGAAAAACATTTTTTTAGTCGTAGATAGCCTTCATAAGGCATTTGTGCATCAACTAACTATATCTTCATGCAAGGTTAGATATTGACAGATAGCAATAAGAGCATATCCAACCATTAGTTATGAATCATACAATACTCCAATATAATATCATTGATAGTTCTCTATTCGTCGAGGAGGATTTTTGTGTCCCTGTAAGATGAATAATCGTCTGTGATAACATTCACATCAACAACATATTTAATGGTACCTCCAGAAAAATAATGCGAAGCAAATAGCATTGCAGGCGGGGGTTATTAACATTACATCATCACCAAAGTTTTAACACCACATGTGGTGCAATAAGGTTCTGAAGAAAATTGTTCAAAGAGAACCAAATGAAAGTTCGAAGCAAAACACCCTACAAACCCCGATAGACTATCACTCGATGTTATCCTCCCCCTTTTTGTCAACAAGTGTCAAAAAGGATAGAGAGTACACACAAGGAATTACTCTGATGGAGTATCTTCTCAGTCGGAACTGAAACCACTTGAAGAACTAGAATCAGAAGAATGTGGAATGGTCGAGGCAGAAGTAGGTGTAGCAGTCTTGGCTTTGAGGGGCTTCAAAGGATGTGCATCTGGCTTGTAGATACGTGTGCTTGCTGTGTCCTTGATTTCATCATCATGGTTGACAAACAATAGATCCGTTGAAGCAGAATGTTGTGGGAGCTCTAGAGTTTGTCTTCAAACACGCGGGACTGCAAGCAAGTCCAGATAATCATAATCCTTGAAGAGGCCCTTCTTGGCTAGATCCTTGCGAGAGAAATGCCTCCTCGGCAAGGTCCAAGATCTCTTCCTCGCATCCTTCTCATGCAGAAGGATTTGCCTAGTGTGATTATGAAGTAGATTCAGCTCAGCTAGCAATTCCATATTTTCCTTCCTATCCATCCTGATAGGCCTTTCCAAAGTCTGCAGTGTGCGAATGCAAATTTCATATAGGGATGGATTATCCTCTCGAGGAACTTCAACTTTGGCTTCTTTGACCTTTGGTACATTCTCAGATGCTGAAGCATTTGCATCCATATCAACAGGTTTCTTCCCCTTTTTGTATTCCTTCATGATGCGCAGAGAGTGTCATGGACAGGTGGCATGAATACTTTCGGTGCATAGGCCCAGAAGAATTTTTCATTTGTAAGCTCCTCAATGGCATACATAATCCAGGGAGCATAGGGCTTGAGCGACTAGGGGTCATCTGCAGCACATGCCAGATTCCAAATGAATAGGTCAGAAATGTCGAATTTGATTCCCTGAGATATTGACACCAGAGAATTTCCCACGATGCCTTTGATGGAATTCGTACAGTTGGTTGGCATAACGGTATTACACAGAATGTTGAATAGCACTTTCTTGTTATAGGCAAACTTCTTCGGGTCAACATCGATGCATTCAGCACCCACCAAAGTGGGATCCATCAGGATATGGAGTTGTGCAGCAGACACTTCCCAGAAATGCAGTATGTGTTCTTAGTCATTTTCAAATTCACATTGAGGCAGATTGATTAGGGCCAAAAAATGATCTGCTAAGCATTTTATTCTCTCATTGAGGCAGATTGATTAGGGCCAGAAAATGATCTGCTAAGCATTTGATTCTCTCTCTGCATGTCATCCATTCGAGCGTCTAGGTTGAAGTGTTTTGCATCTGCCCTGTGATGTACAACGTGGCATAGAACTAAAGAATAATCTCTTTATTCCATCCATGACTGAAGTGCATGAAACCCTTCAGAAGAGCATGTTCAATATGGTCAAGGGAGTTGTGGAAGCAAGGCATTTCTTCGAGCTTGGCGCAGTTTAATATCTTGTGGTTGAAAATACTGTGCTTGCCAAACAAGATCCGAGCATAATATATTGCCTGCTCCTCTAGAACCTCGGTGTCAGAGACATTCTTTCTCCTTCGTAGGGGCTCATTTAAAGCTGGGCCATAGGGGCCATACTCAGCTGAAAATAGCGGGAAAGATTCCCGAGGATTTTTCCGATAAACTTCTTCGCTAATTTCCATCGGCTGAACATCACTAGCTGCAGAAGCGTTCTCATCGAAGGGCTACACTAGAACATGAGGTACAATATCCTTGTCTGAAGCAAAAGGTATGTGATCATCTGACTGTTCATCATTTTTCTTTGTTGGAACTCCTTCAACGGCTTTTTCAGACTCAGGCTCAAGGGCCTTTTCTTTAGGTGACTCAGCGATGGGTGCTGGTGGAACAAAAACATCTTCAGCCTGCTATGGCAGTACTGGTGGTAAGACCTGGTGGGACTGAACAGGTGGTGGAACTTCTTCATGTTTCTCCTCGTGAGCCGTGGGCTCTTCTAACTTCTTTTCTTCATGTTCTGGCTGTGAAGCCAGAGAACCAGGAGCAGGGTCAACCTCCATCGGGGCAGGAGCACTAGATGAGGAGGCCGTAGAGGCAGTGCTTTGGGGAGCAATTTGCTCCCCCTCAACCTTTTCTGCCTCCTCAGTGAGTCCGGAGGATCCTGCTTGAATATCCTTCATAGGTGATGAGACTAGATTCTCCATTTCAATTTCTTCTCAATATTTTCTTCGGGAACATTTTGCTCTGGCACTAATTTTACTTCATCAGTGTTGAAAAGACATATGGCAACAACATCCGATTCTTGTTCGACTGAAGTAGGAACTACCACAGCCTCAACTTGTTGTTCGGTTATTTCCTCGTGACGAGGGGATGGTGGAATCTGCTGAAGTGGTGCACTTGTGTCAATAGGAGCATTAGCCAAAGCAGATTTGACATGGCTGTCCTCGACCTCTTTTGGCTTATTTTCTCTAGCCTGAGCTTTCTGACGCTTTTCTTATTTCTCCCTGCGTTGAGTGATACGTCCATTTTGCATCATGCTTTTATATCGATATTTATTGCATTATGGGCTGTTATTTCACGTTATGTGACAAAACTTATGGCTATTCTCTCTTATTTTACAAGGTTTACAAGAAGAGGGAGAATGCCGACAGCTGGGATTCTGGGCTGGAAAAGGAGCAAATATTGAAGACCTATTCTGCATAGCTCCTGAAACTCCACGAAAGTCATTTTGGGAATTAATAAAAAATATCCAGGGGAAGAAATACCTAAGGGGAGCCACCTATCGTCCACGATGGTGGGGGGCGCGCCCCCTGCCTCGTGGGCCACCTGACAGCCCTCCGGTGCCCATCTTCTGCTATATGAAGTCTTTTACCCTGGAAAAAAATCATAAGCAAGCTTACGGGACGAAACTCCACCTTCACGAGGCGAAACCTTGGCGGAACCAATCTAGGGCTCCGGCGGAGCTGTTCTGCCGGGGAAACTTCCCTCCAGGAGGGGGAAATCATCACCATCGTCATCACCAATGATCCTCTCATCGGGAGGGGGTCAATATCCGTCAACATCTTCACCAGCACCATCTCCTCTCAAACCCTAGTTTATCTCTTGTATCCAATCTTTGTACCAAAACCTCAGATTGGTACCTGTGGGTTGCTAGTAGTGTTGATTACTCCTTGTAGTTGATGCTAGTTGGTTTACTTGGTGGAAGATCATATGTTCAGATCCTTACTGCATATTAATACCCCTCTGATTATGAACATGAATATGCTTGCTATTAGTAGTCATGTGAATTTGGTATTCGTTCGATATTTTGATGAGATGTATGTTGTCTCTCCTCTAGTGGTGTTATGTGAACGTCGACTACATGACACTTCACCATTATTTGGGCCTAGAGGAAGGCATTGGGAAGTAATAAGTAGATGATGGGTTGCTAGAGTGACAGAAGCTTAAACCCTAGTTTATGCGTTGCTTCATAAGGGGCTAATTTGGATCTACTTGTTTCATGCTATGGTTAGGTTTACCTTAATATTTCTTTTGTAGTTGCGGATGCTTGCAATAGGGGTTAATCATAAGTGGGACGCTTGTCCTAGAAAGGGCAGTACCCAAGCACCGGCCCACCCACATATCAAATTATCAAAGTAACGAACGTGAGTCAAATGAGCGTGATGAAAACTAGCTTGACGATAATTCCCATATGTCCTCGGGAGTGCTTTTCCCATTATAAGAACTTGTCCAGGCTTGTCCCTTGCTACAAAAAGGATTGGGCCACCTTGCTGCATCTTATTTACTTTCATTGCTTGTTACCCATTACAAATTATCTTATCACAAAACTATCTGTTACCTACAATTTCAGTGCTTGCAGAGAATACCTTACTAAAAACCACTTGTCATTTCCTTTTGCTCCTCGTTGGGTTCGACACTCTTACTTATCGAAAGGACTACGATAGATACCCTACACTTGTGGGTCATCAAGACTCTTTTCTTGCGCTGTTGCCGGGGAGTGAAGCGCCTTTGGTAAGTGGAACTTGGTAAGGAAACATTTATATAGTGTGCTGAAATTTACTGTCACTTGTTACTATGGAAATTGATCCTTTGAGGGGCTTGTTTGGGGTATCTTCACCCCGACCAGTAGAGAAAAGAGTTGCTCCTCAACCTACTGAAAATGTTTACTTTGAAATTCCTTCGAGTATGGTAGAGAAACTGCTAGCTAATGCCTTTACAGGAGATGGAACATTGCATCCCGATTTACACCTTATCTATGTGGATGAAGTTTGTGGATTATTTAAGCTTGTAGGTATGCCCGATGATGTTATTAAGACGAAGGTCTTCCCTTTATCTTTGAAGGGAGACGCATTAACATGGTATAGGCTATGTGATGATACGCGATCCTGGGACTATAAATGATTGAAATTGGAATTTCACCAGAAGTTTTATCCTATGCATCTTGTTCATCATGATCGCAATTATATGTATAATTTTTGGCCTCGCGAAGGAGAAAGCATCGCTCAAGCTTGGGGGAGGCTTAAGTCAATGTTATATTCATGCCCCAATCATGAGCTCTCAAGAGAAATGATTATTCAAAACTTTTATGCTCGGCTTTCTCTCAACAATCGTACCATGCTTGATACTTCTTGTGTTGGGTCTTTTATGATGAAGACTATTGCATTCAAATGGGATTTACTGGAAAGAATTAAATGCAACTCTGAAGATTGGGATTACAACGATGGTAAGGAGTCGGGTATGACATCTAAGTTATATTGTCTTAAATCTTTTATGGATACCGATGCTTTCCGTGGATTTAGCACTAAATATGGACTTGACTCCGAGATAGTAGCTTCTTTTTGTGAATCATTTTCTACTCATGTTGATCTCCCTAAGGAGAAGTGGTTTAAATATAATCCTCCCACTAAATTAAAAGTAGTTGCGCCTATTACAGTTGAAGAAAAGACTATCACTTATAATGATCCTATTGTTCCTACTACTTATATTGAGAAACCACCTTTCCCTGTTAGGATAAAGGATCATGCTATAGCTTCAACTGTTGTTCGTAAGAGTAATACTAGAACTTATACACCACCTGAGAAAATTAAAGTTGAACCTAGTATTGCTATGGTTAAAGTTCTCTTAGCAGATAATATTGATGGGCATGTTATTTATTTCTGTGATGAAGCTGCTAGAATTGGTAGACCAGATACTAAGAAGAAACATAGACCTGTTATAGGCATGCCTATTATTTCTGCTAAAATAGGAGATCATTGTTATCATGGCTTATGTGATATGGGTGCTAGCGCTAGTGCAATACGTCATTCCTTATACAAAGAAATTATGCATGATATCGCACCTGCTGAGATAGAAGAAATTGATGTTACCATTAAGCTTGCCAATAGAGATACAATTTCACCAGTTGGGATTGTTAGAGATGTTGAAGTCTTGTGTGGGAAAGTTAAATATCCTGCTGATTTTCTTGTTCTTGGTTCAGATGACTTTTGTCCCATAATTTTGGTACACCCTTCTTGAATACTGTTAATGATAAGATTGATTGTGAAAAGGATGTTGTTACTATTGGTTTGGGGGATATGTCTCATGAGTTTAATTTTGCTAAATTTCGTAGACAACCCCATGATAAAGAATTTCCTAGTAAGGATGAAATTATTGGTCTTGCTTCTATTATCGTGCCTCCTACTGATCCGTTAGAACAATATTTGCTACACCATGAAGATGATATGTTTATGAATGAAAGAAGGGAAATAGATGAAGTATTATTTAAACATGGTCCTATTTTGAAACACAACTTGCCTATTGAAATCCTACGGGATCCTCCTCCACCCAAGGGTGATCCCGTGTTTGAGCTTAAACCATTAACTGATACTCTTAAATATGATTCTAGAGAGGAGGCTAAGCTGGAGCAACTAGTGGTAGACTCGAACACTCCATTGTATGATGGTTGCAATCCTGAGGTGACCCGCTTGAGTTTCACGCTCCAACTCCTGAAGACGAAGGCTAAAAACAAATGGAACGACACTAGCCTCGATGAGCGTCTCAAGTACCTAAAGGATGTTCTTCCCGCGGGTAATCTATGTCCTACTAGTGTTGATGAGGCCAAGAAGATCGTGTGCCCTCTTGATCTGCCACACGTTAGATACCATGCATGCATCAACGATTGCATAATTTATCGGAAGGAGCACGCGGAAAAAACAAGTTATCCGGTGTGCAATGCTTCTCGATACAAGAAGGCCGGGAAGAAATGTCCCCAGAAAGTTGTATGGTACTTACCGATCACTCCTCGTCTCCAGAGGTATTTTGTAGATCCCAAGGAAGCAAAGCTAATGCGCTGGCACGCGGAGAGGAAGAAGCCCGACGATGGAGATGATCCGAAGCTGAGACACGTGAAGGATGGAAGCCAGTGGAGAGCGTTGAACAGCTTCTATTGGTATTTTGAATGTGATGCAAGGAACATCGTGCTCGGCGCATGTACCGATGGCATGAATCCGTTTGGCAACCAGAACACCAACCATAGCACATGGCCCCTGTTTGTATGGATGTACAACCTCCCCCCTGGTTGTGCATGAAATCAAAGTACATTCACATGAGCATGCTTATTCAAGGGCCAAAACAACTAGGAAATAATATTAATTTGTATCTGGGGCTACTTCAAGAGGAGTTAGACACGTTATGGAAAACACGGGCCAAGACATGGGACGCCAGCAAAGGCAAGTATATCAACATGAGAGTCGCGCTGATCACGACAGTGCAGGACTATCTCGGTTACGGATATGTGGCAGGCCAGGTGTGCCATGGATATTGTGGATGCACACGGTGCATGGATGATACGACGTCTCAGCAGCTAACGTCAAGGAAAGATGGTGGGTCTGGGAAAATCTTGTACATGGGGCATCAAAGATGGCTTGAACAGGACGACCCGTGGAGAAACCGTGGAGATCTATTCAATGGTCACGCAGAGCATCGAGGACCTCCACGTAAGCGGAGCGGTGCCGAAATCGATGAGCTGTTGAAAAACTGGAAGGAGTGCCCCGCACCGGGAAAGACGATGAGAAAGGCGCCGGAGCCGCTGCTGAAGGTATGGAAGACGAGGTCTGTGTTATGGGACTTGGAGTACTGGCACAAACTCGATACACCTCATTGCCTTGATCAAATGCATATCTATGAGAATGTCCTTGAGAGCTTGCTCGCAACACTGATGAACATGCCGGATAAGACCAAGGATGGGCCGAAGGCAAGAAAAGACTTGCAAGATTTGAAAATCCGGGAAGATCTGCACATGCCGCCCCGTAAAATGTCAGACGAGACAGAGACGGAGACAGAGGCACGGGAGAAGAAGGGCAAGAAAATAAAGAAAGAGGATTATTGCCCCCCTTCTTGCTTCACCTTAAGTCAGGCTGAGATCAATCAATTCTTTAAGTGCCTTACCGGAGTAAAAGTTAGTCCCGGTTACTGTGGCAAGATAAGCAGATATCTAGATACGGACAAGAAAAGGTTCAGCGGGATGAAGTCTCATGACTGTCATGTGATGATGACGCAGATACTACCTGTTGCCCTTAGAGGGATAATGGACAAGCACATCCGTGACACGCTTATTGGTCTCTGCATCTTTTTCGACGTCATCTCTCGAAAGTCGATCAGTGTGAAGCAGCTCTGAAGGCTACAGGAAGAGATCGTTGTGATACTGAATGAGCTTGAGATGTACTTCCCGCCCGCGTTCTTTGACATGATGGTGCATCTGTGTGTCCATATTGTGGATGACATAATAGACCTGGGGCCGTCATTCCTGCACAACATGATGCCGTTTGAGAGGATGAATGGGATCATCAAAGGATTCGTTCGTAAGATGTGCCATCCGGATGGAAGCATCTTCCAGGGCTATTTGGCACAAGTGTGCATCTCTTTCTGTGAGAATTTTCTATATGGCGCAGACCAGCCACCTGGTGTTAGTGTTGGTTTGCTCGTTAACAAGCATGATGGGAGGCTCGAAGGAGATGGTCACTGCAACGGTCGCAGGGAACTGCACATGGCATACTCAGATCGACGCAGTGACTTTGACAGAGCAAACTTGGTAGTGCTACAACACCTAGACGAGGTAGATCCTTTCGTGGAACTGCACAAAGAAATTATCGCAAAGAAGTATCGTGACCTGGGGGTACGCAGGATGAACGCCGAAGTTACTAGAGAGCACAACTCCACTTTCCTGCATTGGTTCAAAGAGCATATTATTGCTAATCCCCCGGAGGAGGGCTCTAAGGACGGATTGCTCATATACGCCTTAGCACATGGCCCCTCGCCCAACCTCGTAACCTATCAGGCATATGGTATCAACGGATACACATTCTACACGGAGGCCAAAGATATGGATAGTGATGATCAGAACTCAGGGGTGACGATGGAATGCATGACCGGCAGCAACAACGGCACAACTGAACGATTTTATGGAAGGGTCGAGGAGATCTGGGAGCTTGACTACTCTGGACTGCACAACACGATGATGTTCCATGTCAGATGGGCAAAGAATGTCGAAAGAGAAAACCGGATTTTCACTACCATGAGTATACCCGACGCCAAGAGCACTACCGTGAATGCTATCGCAAAAAACGAGCCATGGGTACACGCTAAGCACGTGACACAATGCTTCTTCATAACCGACCCATGCAATCCCAGTCGTGTTGTCGTGAGGAGAGGCAAAAGGAACATCATTGGAATGGATGGAGTCGCCAACGAGGAAGACTAGCAGTAGCGAGCTTCCACTAACCGCGTTGCTGCTACACTTTTGTAGCAGTAGCGTCGGTGAGCACGCGCTACTGCTATGTGTTAGCTGTAGCGCCTTATTAGTAGCGCCACTCCCCGCGCTAATAATACACCTAAAACCTGTGCTGCTGCTAGCCTTTTCCCTAGTAGTGGGTCTATCGTTCCGATGCCATAATAATCAACAACTTAGAAGGCACAAATCCGAGGGTGGTGAACGGTCAAAGAATCAAACATTATATCTTAGGTAATCCTATAAATGTTGAAACTAATGTCATTGACACTGTAACCCCGGAGGAATACATAAGGGACACTTTCCAGAATGTTTCAGACTCTGAAAAGGAATAGGTATGTGGTATGGTAAGTAAACCGACCCCAAAACAGTTCTAATAGCAATTTTTCTCCGTTTTGGAATATTTAAGAAAATAGGAAAATAAGAAGTAGTCCAGGAAGGACACGAAGCATCCACGAGGGTGGAGGGCGCGCCCTACCCCCCTGGGCACGCCCCCTGCCTCATGGGCACCTTGTGTGCTGCCCGGACTCCTTTTTCTTGCACGATACTTCTTTTGATCGGTAAAAATTCATTATATAATCTCCCAAAGGTTTTGACCACCGTATCACGCAAATATCCTCTGCCTTTGTTTCGAGCTATTTTTCTGACAGATCTAGAGCACCATGGCGTCTTCAAGCGCTCCCAAGGACAAGTTTTTCGAGAGGGTCATCAACCCCTACCTTGCGGAAGTGCTTCATCACCCTCAAACCATTGAGATGCATGAGGGGGTGCTGCACATCCGCGATGTGGAGGGACCAAGGAGTACCGGAAGCATGGAGACAAAGCTCGAAGCGATGGAACAACAAGTTTTCAAGTGCCAAGGGATGGTGGAACACGGACTCAACGCCAACCAGATGATGATCGCGGAGTTCACCAACAACCACAAGTTGGACGCCAAGAACATTGAGGAGACCATCTTCAAGCTTCATGAGAAAATCGAGCACCTCCAAGCCTAGATCTATGACCTGCAAAACCAAAACTGTGAGTATGAATACAGATTCAAGAGGATGAGTTTGGCTGCAGATTTGAGGATCCCGGAGACTCGATCATCCTTCTATGATGGTGAGCCTATGCCTTGGAACACAGATGACAAGCCTACATCATCAACAACTCCTTCTTCACCATCTCCGAGGACATAATCACATGGGTATGGGCACTCCCCTTGGCAACTGCCAAGCTTGGGGGAGGTGCCCCGGTATTGTATCACCATCACACTCCTATCTTTACCGTTTTTCTTAGTTCGATCCTTTTGGTAATATCTTGATCTAGTAGAATAAAGTTTTGGTATGAATTAGTTTTGAGTTTTGCTTTGTGATCCCTCTATGTAATCGAGTCCGTGAGCTATATATAATAAAGATTATTGTTGAGTCAAGGGCTTTGCTATCTTGCTATGATCATTAAGTGCATAAAAGAGTAAAAAGAAATAGAAGAGATCATATTGATCTAGTGGATAGTAATGACTTCACATATAGAGAGTATGATGCTTAAAAGTTGTTGAGAGTTGGCAAACATAGTTTTGGTCATCGTTGCAATTAATAGGAAGTAATAAAGAAAGAGAGGTTCTCACATATAAATATACTATCTTGGACATCTTTTATGATTGTGAGCACTCATTAAAGTATGCCATGCTAAAGAGTTGATGTTGGATAAGGAAGGCAACGTAATGGCTTATGTTTTCTCACATCTCAGTTAAAGTATATTGTCATGGATCATTCAAACATGTTGAGCTTGCCTTTCCCCCTCATGCTAGCCAAATTCCTTGCACGAAGTAGAGATACTACTTGTGCTTCCAAACATCCTTAAATCCAGTTTTTCCATCAGAGTCCACCATATCGACCTATGGATTGAATAAGATCCTTCAGGTAAGTTGTCATGTTGCATGCAATAAAAATTGCTCTCTAAATATGTATGACTTATTAGTGTGGAGAAAATAAGCTTTATATGATCTTGTGATATGTTAGTAATAAAAGCGATGGACTGCATAATAAAGGTTCATATCACAAGTGGCAATATAAAGTGATGTTCTTTTGCATTAAGATTTCGTGCATCCAACCATAAAAGCACATTACAGCCTCTGCTTCCCTCTGCGAAGGGCCTCTCTTTTACTTTATGTCTTATACTTTACGCAAGAGTCAAGGTGATCTTCACCTTTCCTTTTTATATTTTATCCTTTGGCAAGCACCTCATGTTGGAAAGATCCTGATATATATATATATATATATATATATATATATATATATATATATATATATATATATATATATATATATATCCAATTGGATGTAAGTTAGCATGAACTATTATTGTTGACATTACCCTTGAGGTAAAAGGTTGGGAGGCAACACTATAAGCCCCTATCTTTCTCTTGCCCGATTAAAACTCCATAACCATAAGTATTGCGTGAGTGTTAGCAATTGTGAAAGACTAAATGATAGTTGAGTATGTGGACTTGCTGAAAAGCTCTTATGTTGACTCTTTCCTATGTTATGATAAATTGCAATTGCTTCAATGACCAAGATTATAGTTTGTTAGCTCTCAATGTAGTTTCTGATTCATACTTGACATTGTGAATAGATTGTTACTTGATCATAAGGAATCATATGACAAAATATATATGTGTTGTTGTTATAAGAATGATCATGATGCCTTCATGTCCGTATTTCATTCTTATCGACACCTCTATCTCTAAACATGTGGACATATTCTTCGATATCGGTTTCCGCTTGAGGACAAGCGAGGTCTAAGCTTGGGGGAGTTCATACATCTATTTTGCATCATGCTTTTATATCGATATTTATTGCATTATGGGATGTTATTTCACGTTATGTCACAAAACTTATGGCTATTCTCTCTTATTTTACAAGGTTTACATGAAGAGGGAGAATGCCAGCAGCTGGGATTCTGGGCTGGAAAAGGAGCAAATATTGAAGACCTATTCTGCACAGCTCCAAAAGTCCTGAAACTCCACGAAAATCATTTTGGGAATTAATAAAAAATATTCAGCGGAAGAAATACCTGAGGGGGGCCACCCACCGTCCACAAGGGTGGGGGGCGCCCTATCCCCCCTGGGTGCGCCCCCTGCCTCGTGGGCCACCTGGCAGCCCTCCGGTGCCCATATTATGCTATATAATGTCTTTTACCCTGGAAAAAACCATAAGCAAGCTTACGGGACGAAACTCCGCCGCCACGAGGCGGAACCTTGGCGGAACCAATCTAGGGCTCCGGCAGAGCTGTTCTGCAGGGGAAACTTCCCTCTGGGAGGGGGAAATCATCACCGTCGTCATCACGAATGATCCTCTCATCGGGAGAGGGTCAATCTCCCTGAACATCTTCACTAGCACCATCTCCTCTCAAACCCTAGTTCATCTCCTGTATCCAATCTTTGTACCAAAACTTCAGATTGGTACCTGTGGGTTGCTAGTAGTGTTGATTACTCCTTGTAGTTGATGCTAGTTGGTTTATTTGGTGGAAGATTGTCATATGTTCAGATCCTTAATGCATATTAATACCCCTCTAATTATGAACATGAATATGCTTTGTGAGTAGTTACCTTTGTTCCTGAGGACATGGGTGAAGTCTTGCTATTAGTAGTCATGTGAATTTGGTATTCGTTCGATATTTTTATGAGATGTATGTTATCTCTCCTCTAGTGGTGTTATCTGAACGTCGACTACATGACACTTCACCATTATTTGGGCCTAGAGGAAGGCACTGGAAAGTAATAAGTAGATGATGGGTTGCTAGAGTGACAGAAGCTTAAACCCTAGTTTATGCGTTGCTTCGTAAGGGGCTGATTTGGATCCACTTATTTCATGCTATGGTTAGGTTTACCTTAATACTTCTTTTGTAGTTGCGGATGCTTGCAATAGGGGTTAATCATAAGTGGGATGTTTGTCCAAGAAAGGGCAGTACCCAAGCACCGGTCCACCCACATATCAAATTATCAAAGTAACAAACACGAATCATATGAGCGTGATGAAAACTAGCTTGACGATAATTCCCATATGTCCTCGGGAGCACTTTTCTCATTATAAGAACTTCTCCAGGCTTGTCCTTTGTTACAAAAAGGATTGGGCCACCTTTTGGCACCTTATTTACTTTCATTGCTTATTACCCGTTACAAATTATCTTATCACAAAACTATCTGTTACCTACAATTTCAGTGCTTGAAGAGAATACCTTACTGAAAACCGCTTGTCATTTCCTTCTGCTCCTCGTTGGGTTCGACACTCCTACTTATCGAAAGGACTATGATAGATCCCCTAAACTTGTGGGTCATCATCGAGCAAGATTTTCCTAACACTGAATTTCTTCAATTCTACGATCATAAAGCTGAGAGACAACCATCTTCATTCTAAAGTGCCACTAAATCTTGTTGTTCCTCATGGTAGTGAGGGCTTTGGTAGTTTCAAGAATGGCCTTGTTCACATCCTTTCTTTCAACTTCAGACTTGGCTTCTCTTCTCATTTTCTCCAGAAGCTTCTTATCATCGACAGCCTGATTTAGATCTTTGGTGATTTCCTTCAGATCAGTAAAGTGCTATGCTACCATTTTGGTAACTTCTTCTGGCAGACCCAAATCACCCAAGTCTGCTGGATTGGCATCATAGGAAGCACCTTCAATGATGTCGAATATCATCTAAAAATCATATTCCTCTATGGAAGCAGGAATGATTTTCTTTGCATTCTTGGCGGAAACAACAGCTTTTTCATCAGTGACCAGCTTTGTCTTGGCAGCTGGGGTAGCAGAACCCGAAGGTTTACCAGAACAGAACTGGTGCAAGCCTTGGTGAAGGTGTCATAGGCGATGATTTCTTGGCAGGTCATGGAGTGTGATATGGCTTGTCTAGCAGCGCTCGCTGATCATATATGGGAATTTCTTCGCCTGCATTATCATGAGAAGATTCCACATCAGACGAGGCAGATGCAACCTTTATGGACTTACTCGCAACTGAATTTTTCTTCGGAGCTCGAGGAGAAACTGACTTCCTATTCTTCTTCTCTTTTCGGGCAGATGCCCTTTCCTTCTTCTCAATCACATCCTGTTGAATCAGCTCAACATTCTGCTACTCAACTTGGTTCTTCTTCGCAAGTCTAGCCTCATGCTTAGCCTTTGCCTTTTCCCTTTTTGCAACTTTTTTGGAAAATTAGCTATGGTTTTCAAAGAATCAACATGAGCGTTGGGAGGAGATACTGGCCTTACTTTCTCATCTTCTTGTCCAAGGCAACCTTCTGCAATGCCATCATTTCAAGGTGGAGTGAAAGCAAACAAAATCTGATATTTCCGTCAAACGTTCTCATAGTTGAACCATTTCTTCGCCCAGTGCCGGCGAATCTTTTGCAACCTATTGTTCCTGTCTTGAGCTGTTTCCACCCCTGGTGGAGTCCTATATGTTTCCTGATCAGACATCTCAGTTGCAGGATTTCTTTCTCTTCCTCTTCCACCCTTCTTGGGATTTCCATCTGAGAACATGGTCCTGGAATCTATGACTAGC
This sequence comes from Triticum aestivum, assembly GCF_018294505.1. Taxonomy (NCBI): domain Eukaryota; kingdom Viridiplantae; phylum Streptophyta; class Magnoliopsida; order Poales; family Poaceae; genus Triticum; species Triticum aestivum. The sequence continues at coordinate 530,847,586 of NC_057807.1, forward strand.
TCATCTTCTGGCTGACTGTGAGCAGAGGGAATATCATCATCAACGTCATCAGCAGATTCTGATTCGGCCTTTTTCTTCGGCGCTCTCGATGGCTTGGCTGATTTTCATTCGACCACCTTTGCTTTGTCGGCCACCCTTTGTTGCCGAGGGATTTCTTCCTCTGAAACAGAATGCTCATCCGAACTATTTCCATGACCACTCTTGAAGAAAAACACAAGAGTGGAAGAAATCACAGAGGAGGTCACAAGTATGCACAGAGAAATTTTTTAACAAAAAGAAGTTTTATGGAAGAACCAATGAATTCAAGTCATGCACTTGCAAGATATCATCGAGTAAATTTCATTATGCCTAAGACGACATAACCTATCCTCTAATCTTTCGAAGAGCATGCACAGTGAACCATAGATCCAAAGGATAGGTATGAGGAACAACTACAAACCGTACAAGTCAAAAGTAACAGATCCTAGAAGATCTACCACACAAAAAATAACATGGAATAGATTGCGCCGGGAGGAACTGCTCTAAAACAGGAGTTGAGTAGAGCCAGAACCGGATCTGAATGCCCTAACTTGGCAAGACAGATCAACTACGGCAGTGTGGTAAGAGAGGTTACCACACTGGCGCGATAAATGGTGACGGAGCTTCACCGGAGTTGCACGGCGATGCTTGACATCGATGCTGCTTTGAGCTCGAGCTTGGGCGGAGAGCAAAGTAGGGTTTGAGGCCAAACAAAGAGGAGCTAAGCAAGAGGAGACCCAGCGCGTGGGGTTTATATAGCCTGAAGGACAAACCGCCCACTCCGAAATCTACGGACGAAAAAACCGAGACGTTCCACATTCAACGGACGAGATCACGAAGAACAGATCGTGAGCACATGTCAGCCATTACCTGCGAAATTCTCGGTAACTGAATTGAATGCCAAAGGGTTTGAGGAAGGGAAAGCGCCAAAACACATGAAATAATTGAAGATGATTTAAATCAGGTTATCATTTGTCTTGTTTTATGATTATGAAATTTGGCAAATGGATGTCAAAACTGCATTCCTTAATAGATTTCTTAAAGAAGAGTTGTATATGATGCAACCAGAAGGTTTTGTCGATCCAAAAGGTGCTAACAAAGTGTGCAAGCTCTAGCGATCCATTTATGGACTGGGGCAAGCCTCTCGGAGTTGGAATATACGCTTTGATAATGTGATCAAAGCTTATGGTTTTATACAAATTTTTGGAGAAGCCTGTATTTACAAGAAAGTGAGTGGGAGATCTGTAGCATTTCTAATATTATATGTGAATGACATATTGTTGATTGGAAATAATACATAATTTTTGGATAGTGTAAAAGGATACTTGAATAAGAATTTTTCAATGAAAGACCTCGTGAAGCTGCTTATATATTGGGCATCAAGATCTATAGAGATAGATCAAGACGCTTAATTGGACTTTCACAAAGCACATACGTTGATAAAGTTTTGAAGAAATTTAAAAATGGATCAGTCAAAGAAAGGGTTCTTGCCTGTGTTACAAGGTGTGAAGTCGAGTCAGACACAATGCCCGACCACTGCAAAAGATAGAGAGAAAGTGAAAGTCATTCCCTATGCCTTAGACATAGGTTCTATCATGTATGCAATGCTGCGCACCAGACATGATGTGTGCCTTGCTATAAGTCTAGCAAGGAGGTACCAAAGTAATTCAGGAGTGGATCACTGGACAACGTCAAGAACATCCTGAAATACCTAAAAAGGACTAAGGATATGTTTCTCGTTTATGGAGGTGACAATGAGCTTGTCGTAAATGGTTACGTCGATGCAAGATTTGACACTGATCCGGATGACTCTAAGTCGCAAACCGGATATGTCTTTATATTGAATGGTGGAGCTGTCAGTTGGTGCAGTTCCAAGCAGAGCATCATGGCGGGATCTGCGTGAGAAGCGAAGTACATAGTTGATTCGGAAGCAGCAAATGAAGGAGTCTGGATGAAGGAGTTCATATCCGATCTAGGTGTAATACCTAGTGCATCGGATCCAATGAAAATCTTTTGTGACATACTGGAGCAATTGCCTTGGCGATGGAATCCAGATTTCACAAAAGAACCAAAAACATCAAGAGACGCTTCAACTCCATCCGCGATCAAGTCAAGGAGGGAGACATAGAGATTTGCAAGATACATACAGATCTGAATGTTGCAGACCCCTTGACTAAGCCTCTTCCACAAGCAAAACATGATCAGCACCAAGACTCCATGGGTGTTAGAATCGTTACTGTGTAATCTAGATTATTAACTCTAGTGCAAGTGGGAGACTAAAGGAAATATGCCCTAGAGGCAATAATAAAGTTGTTATTTATATTTCCTTATATCATGATAAATGTTTATTATTCATGCTAGAATTGTATTAACCGGAAACTTAGTACATGTGTGAATACATAGACAAAACAAAGTGTCCCTAGTATGCCTCTACTTGACTAGCTCGTTAATCAAAGATGGTTATGTTTCCTGACCATAGACATGTGTTGTGATTTGACAAATGGGGTCACATCATTAGAGAATGATGTGATGGAGAAGACCCATCCATTAGCTTAGAATAATGATCATTAAGTTTTATTGCTATTGCTTTCTTCATGACTTATACATGTTCCTCTGACTATGAGATTATGCAAATCCCGAATACCGGAGGAACACCTTGTGTGCTATCAAACGTCACAACGTAACTGGGTGATTATAAAGATGCTCTACAAGTGTCTCCGAAGGTGTTTGTTGGGTTGGCATAGATCGAGATTAGGATTTGTCACTCCATGTATCGGAGAGGTATCTCTAGGCCCTCTCAGTAATGCTCATCACTATAAGCCTTGCAAGCAATGTGACTAATGAGTTAGTTACAAGATGATGCACTACGGAACGAGTAAAAAGACTTGCCGGTAACGAGATTGAACTAGGTATGAAGATACCAACGATCGAATCTCGGGCAAGTAACATACCGATGACAAAGGAACAATGTATGTTGTTATGCCGTTTGACCGATAAAGATCTTCGTAGAATATGTAGGAACCAATATGAGCATCCAGGTTCCACTATTGGTTATTGATTGGAGATGTGTCTCGATCATGTCTACATAGTTCTCGAACCCGTAGGGTCCGCACGCTTAACATTCGATGACGATTTGTATTATGAGTTATGTGTTTTGGTGACCGAAGTTTGTTCAGAGTTCCGGATGAGAACACCGACATGATGAGGATTCTCGAAATTGTCGAGAGGTAAAGATTGATATATTGGAAGGTTACATTCGGACACCAGAATGGTTTCAGGAAGTTTCGGATATGTTTCGGAGTACCGGGAGGTTACCGGACCCCCCCCCCCCCCGGAAAGTTAATGGGCCACATGGGCCTTAGTGGAGAAGAGAGGACCGACCATAGGAGGTGGTGCACCCCCCCCCTTGCCAATCCGAATTGGACAAGGGATGGGGGCGGCGCCCCCCTTTCCCTTACCCACTCCCTCTCTCTTTCCCCCTTTGCTACCCCAGAAAAAAGGAAAAAGGTGGGGGGCGAATCCTACTAGGATTGCAGTCCTAGTAGGACTCCCCCCCATGGCGCACCCCTCCTGGCCGCCGGCCTCCTCCCCCCTCCTTTATATATGGGGGCAGGGGGCACCATAAAGGCACAACATTGTCTTAGCCGTGTGCGGTGCCCCCCTCCACCGTTTACTCCTCCGGTAGTATCATCGTAGTGCTTAGGCAAAGCCCTGCGTGGATCACATCACCAACACCGTCATCACATCGTCGTGCTGACGGAACTCATTGACTCCATCGACACTCTGCTGGATCAAGAGTTCGAGGGATGTCATCGAGCTGAACGTGTGCAGAATTTGGAGGTGTCGTACGTTCGATACTAGATCAGTTGGATCGTGAAGACATTAGACTACATCAACCATGTTAACCTAACGCTTCCGCTTTCGGTCTATGAGGGTACGTGGACACACTCTCCCCCTCTCGTTGCTATGCATCTACTAGATAGATCTTGCGTGATCGTAGAAATTTTTTGAAATTGCATGCTACGTTCCCCAACAGTAGCTGGCAGGACCTTCATACTGCTTTGGAGGCATGCCATCTTTTTCATGCACATGTTGCTGGTCCTCCCGTGCCTCCGGTGTATATTTTGTCTTCCCATACACGCCCAAGAAGCCTAGCAGGTTCATGCAAAGATTCTTCGTCACATGCATCACGTCGATTAAAGAGCGGACCTTGATAACCCGCAAGTATACGAGATAGTTGTAGCCTCTTTCAATAAGTAAGAGTGTCGAACCCAACGAGGAGCTAAAGGTAGAACAAATACTCTCCCAAGTCCTATCGGCCACTGATACGACTCTACGCATGCTTGACGTTCGCTTTACCTAGAACAAGTATGAAACTAGAAGTACTTTGTAGTAGTTGTTGGATAGGTTTGCAAGAAAGTAAAGAACATGTAAATAGAAAATAGGGGCTGTTTAGATAAAGATGCAATAAAGTAAATATAGCGAGTGTGGAAAAGTGGTGGTAGGAGTTGCGGAATTGTCCCTAAGCAATTGACTACTTTACTAAACCAATAGCAAGTTTCATGTGGGAGAGGCCACTCCTAGCATGTCATCCCTGACTTGGAATTCTATGCACTTATGATTGGAACTATTAGCAAGCATCCGCAACTACTAACGTTCATTAAGGTAAAATCCAACCATAGCATTAAGATATATTGGTCCCGCTTCAATCCCGTATGCATCAATTTCTATGCTAGGTTGAAGCTTCTGTCACTCTAGCCCTCCAATACACAGTCCTATCAACATACAACTAACCCTATGGTGTGATCCACGTGCGTGCTCATATGATGGACACCAAAGGACATCAACATAACCACAAGCAAATTAAATCAATCATAGCAATTCATCAACCACCAATAGGACAACAAAAATCTACTCAGACATCATAGGATGGCAACACATCATTGGATAATAATATGAAGCATAAAGCAACATGTTCAAGTAGAGGGTACAGCGGGTTGCGGGAGAGTGGACCGCTGTAGATAGAAGGGGGAAGGTGATGGAAACGTTGGTGAAGATGATGGAGGTGTTGGTGAAGATCGCGGTGATGATGATGGCCCCCGGCAGCGCTCCGGCGCCACCGAAAGCAAGGGGGAGAGGCCCCCCTTCTTCTTCTTCTTCTTCTTTGACCTCCTCCCTAGATGGGAGAAGGGTTTCCCCTCTGGTCCTTGGCTCCCATGGCTTGGGAGGGGCGAGAGCCCCTCCGAGATTGGATCTATCTCTCTGTTTCTACCTTCCGGAATTCTGCCCTGGCACCGTTTCTTTTATATCTGGAGATTCGTAACTCTGATTGGATTGAAACCTTCGCCCAGATCGTTTTCCAAAAATTAGCTTTCTTGCGGCCAAAGAAGGGCATCAACCGCCTTACGAGTGGCCCAGGAAAGTGGGGGGCGCGCCCACCTGGAGTGGGTGTGGGCCCCTATCTCCTGGCCACCTCGGGCACCGTCTCGCATTGATTTTACTTCCCAAAAATAACAAATATTCCAAAATAATTCTCCGTCCATTTTTATCCCGTTTGGACTTCGTTTGATATGGGGTTTCTGCGAAACATAAAACATGCAACAGACAGGAACTGGCACTGGGCACTGGATCAATATGTTAGTCCCAAAAATAATATAAAAAGTTGCCAAAAGTATATGAAAGTTGAATAATATTGGCATGGAACAATCAAAAATTATAGATACGACGGAGACGTATCAGCATCCCCAAGCTTAATTACTGCTCGTCCTCGAGTAGGTAAATGATAAAAAGGATAATTTTTGATGTGGAATGCTACCTAGCATAATCTTGATCATATGTCTAATCATGGCATGAATATTAAGATACGAGTGATTCAAAGCAATAGTCTATCATTTGACATAAAAATAATAATACTTCGAGCGTACCAATAAAGCAATCATGTCTTTTCAAAACAACAAGGCCAAAGCAAGCTTAACCCTACAAAATCATATAGTTTGGCCATGCTTCATTTTTGTCACACAAAATGCCCCCTTCATGCACAACCCCGATGACAAGCTGAGAAATTGGTTCATACTTTTTAACGTGCTTCGGCTTTTTCAACCCTCACGCAATACATGAGCGCAAACCATGGATATAGCACTATAGGTGGAATAGAATATGATGGTGGGGGTTATGTGGAGAAGACAAAAAAGGAGAAAATCTCACATCGACGCGGCTAATCAACGGGCTATGGAGATGCCCATCAATTGATGTCAATGCGAGGAGTAGGGATTGCCATGCAACGGATCCACTAGACCTATAAGTGTATGAAAGCTCAACAAAAGAAACTAAGTGGGTGTGCATCCAACTTGCTTGCTCATGAAGACCTAGGGCATTTGAGGAAGCCCATCGTTGGAATATACAAGCCAAGTTCTATAATGAAAATTCCCACTAGTATATGAAAGTGATAACATAGGAGACCCTCTATATGAAGAACATGGTGCTAATCTGAAGCACAAGTGTGGAAAAAGGATAGTAACATTGCCCCTTTTCTTTTTTCTTTTTTTTCTTTTTTCGGTGGGCTTCTTTGGCCCCCTTTTTTATTTAGGCTTCTTTGGCCTTTCCTTTTTTTCTTTTTTTTCTTTTTTTCATGGGGCAATGCTCTATAATGATGATCATCACACTTTTATTTACTTACAACCCAATATTACAACTCGATAATAGAACAAAAATATGACTCTATATGAATGCTTCCGGCAATGTACCGGGATGTGCAATGATCTAGTGTAGCAATGACATCAAAAAACGGACAAGCCATGAAAACATCATGCTAGCTATCTTACGATCATGCAAAGCAATATGACAATGAATGCTCAAGTCATGTATATGATGATGAAAGTTGCATGGCAATATATCTCGGGATGGCTATGGAAATGCCATGATAGGTAGGTATGGTGGCTGTTTTGAGGAAGATATAAGGAGGCTTATGTGTGATAAAGCGTATCGTATCACGGGGTTTGGATGCACTGGCGAAGTTTGCACCAACTCTCGAGGTGAGAAAGGGCAATGCATGGTACCGAAGAGGCTAGCAATGATGGAAAGGTGAAAGTGCGTATAATCCATGGACTCAACATTAGTCATAAAGAACTCACATACTTATTGCTTGAATTTATTAGCCCTCGAAGCAAAGTACTACTACGCATGCCCCTAGGGAGATAGATTGGTAGGAAAATACCATCGCTCGTCCCCAACCGCCACTCATAAGGAAGACAATCAAAGAAACACCCCATGCTTCAAATTTTTCACACAACGGTTACCATACGGGCATGCTATGGGACTTGCAAACCTCAACACAAGTGTCTCTACAATCCACAACCACCCACTAGCATGACTCTAATATCACCATCTTTATATTGAAAAACTATTGCAAGGAATCAAACATATCATATTCAGCAATCTACAAGTTTACGTAGGATTTTATGACTAACCATGTGAATGACAAATTCCTGTCACCTCTCTAAATAGATATAAGTGAAGCAAGAGAGTTTAATTCTTTCTACAAAAGATATGCCCATGCTCTAAAAAATATAAGTGAAGCAAAAGAGCATTCTACAAATGGCGGTTTTCTATGTGAAGAGAAACAGGCAACCCAAACTTCAAATGATCTAAGTGAAGCACATGAAGCATTCTATAAAGCCATACTCAAAGATTTAAGTGAAGTGCAATGAGCATTTTATAAATCAACCAAGGACTATCTCATACCAGCATGATGCATAAAAGAAAAATGAAAACTAAATGCAAAAGACGCTCCAAGACTTGCACATATTGCATGAACGAAACGAATACGAAAACATACCGATACTTGTTGAAGAAAGAGGGGATGCCTTCCGGGGCATCCCCAAGCTTAGATGCTTGAGTATCCTTGAATATTTACTTGGGGTGCCTCGGGCATCCCCAAGCTTGAGCTCTTGCCTCTCTTCCTTTTCCTCATATCGAGACCTCCTCGGTTAGACACTTCATCCACACAAAACTTCAACAGAAAACTCGGTAAGATCTGTTAGTATAATAAAGCAAATCACTACTATAGGTACTGTTGCAAACCAATTCATATTTTTTTTGCATTGTGTCTACTGTAATATAGCTTTTCCATGGCTCAATCCACTGATATAAATTGATAGATTCAACAAAACAAGCAAACTATGCATCAAAAACGGAATCTGTCAAAAACAGAACAGTCTGTAGCAATCTGAACATCCACCATACTTATGGTACCCCAAAAATTCTACCAAAATTAGAAAAAATAAAAAAGTTGTATAGAAAGATAGTGCAAAAGGAATCAGAACCAATTGACGTCCCAGTTAAAACAGTAAAATCGCGCACTACAGCCAAAGTTTCTGTCCTGTACCGTACAAACCAACAAGCATTGTAAACATCCTAAAGGCAAACCTGTTGGAAATATGCCCTAGAGGCAATAATAAATTAGTTATTATTATATTTCCTTGTTCATGATAATCGTTTATTATCCATGCTATAATTGTATTGATAGGAAACTTAGATACATGTGTGGATACATAGACAACACCATGTCCCTAGTAAGCCTCTAGTTGACTGGCTCGTTGATCAATAGATGGTTACGGTTTCCTGACCATGGACATTGGATGTCATTGATAACGGGATCACATCATTAGGAGAATGATGTGATGGACAAGACCCAATCCTAAGCATAGCACAAGATCGTGTAGTTCGTATGCTAAAGCTTTTCTAATGTCAAGTATCATTTCCTTAGACCATGAGATTGTGCAACTCCCGGATACCGTAGGAGTGCTTTGGGTGTGCCAAACGTCACAACGTAACTGGGTGGCTATAAAGGTACATTACAGGTATCTTCGAAAGTGTCTGTTGGGTTGGCACGAATCGAGACTGGGATTTGTCACTCTGTGTAAACGAAGAGGTATCTCTGGGCCCACTCGGTAGGACATCATCATAATGTGCACAATGTGATCAAGGAGTTGATCACAGGATGATGTTTTACGGAACGAGTAAAGAGACTTGCCGGTAACGAGATTGAACAAGGTATCGGGATAACGACGATTGAATCTCGGGCAAGTGTCGTACCGATAGACAAAGGGAATTGTATACGGGATTGATTAAGTCCTTGACATCGTGGTTCATCCGATGAGATCATCGTGGAACATGTGGGAGCCAACATGGGTATCCAGATCCCGCTGTTGGTTATTGACCGGAGAGTCATCTCGGTCATGTCTGCATGTCTCCCGAACCCGTAGGGTCTACACACTTAAGGTTCGATGACGCTAGGGTTATAAAGGAAGTTTGTATGTGGTTACCGAATGTTGTTCGGAGTCCCGAATGAGATCCCGGACGTCACGTGGAGTTCTGGAATGGTCCGGAGGTAAAGATTTATATATGGGAAGTCCTATTTCGGCCATCGGGACAAGTTTCGGGGTCACCGGTATTGTACCGGGACCACCGGAAGGGTCCCGGGGGTCCACCGGGTGGGGCCACCTGCCCCGGGGGGCCACATGGGCTGTAGGGGTGTGCACCTTGGCCTATATGGGCCAAGGGCACCAGCCCCAAGAGGCCCATGCGCCAAAGGATAAGGAAAGGAAGAGTCCTAAAGGGGGAAGGCACCTCCGAGGTGCCTTAGGGAGGAGGGACTCCTCCTAGCCGCACCCTTCCTTGGAGGAAGGGCCAAGGCTGCGCCTCCCCCCCCTCTCCCTTGCCCCTATATATATGTGGGGGTGGGAGGGCAGCCATACCAATGTTCTGGTGCAGCCCTCTCCCCTCTCCCAAGTACTTCTCCTCTCCCGTGGTGCTTGGCGAAGCCCTGCAGGATTGCCACGCTCCTCCATCACCACCACGCCGTTGTGCTGCTGCTGGATGGAGTCTTCCTCAACCTCTCCCTCTCTCCTTGCTGGATCAAGGCATGGGAGACATCGTCGGGCTATACGTGTGTTGAACGCGGAGGTGCCGTCCGTTCGGCACTAGGATCATCGGTGATTTGAATCACGACGAGTACGACTCCATCAACCCCGTTCTCTTGAACGCTTCCGCTTAGCGATCTACAAGGGTATGTAGATGCACTCTCCTTCCCCTCGTTGCTAGTCTCTCCATAGATAGATCTTGGTGACACATAGGAAAATTTTGAATTTCTGCTACATTCCCCAACAAAACCTTGGCACATTATTTTTATAATACAATGGAATTTTATAAGGGGATAATTATTTTTGTTGAAAATTTTCTGTAATCAAGATTCACAAAGTTTCCGTGAGCATGAACAAAGTTCAAGGAGCTCTCCCACTTCAACAATGCTTGTCTCTCTCACTTTCACTTTCCTTTTTGAAAAGTTTTTAGGTTACCCTCTTTAATTTTTTTGTTTTAAAATTATATAAAAGCACTCAATAGAAATATATGACTCTCTAAAACTTCTAGGTTGTCTCCCTGGCAGCGGTTTCTTTAAAGCCATTAAGCTAGGCATATAGTGCTCAAGTAATGAATCCACCTGGATCCCAAGGTATATCAAAGCCAATTTTAATTAACAATGATTTGTAATTTAGTAGTGAGCACAAAGTAACATATATCATGTAATGACGAAGTCTAACCCTCTTCCGATGCATCGGCATGTCATAAAAGAACAATTCATGCACACCAAGTAAAGGCCAATGCATAGTATAAGTAGTTTCTTGCAATTCTATCATATTGGAAACATAGAGAGGTGGAGATATAGTTCCTCTCTCATAATAATTGCAAGTAGGAGCAGCAAGCACATGCATATTACATTCATCAAAATCATCATGTGCAATGGTAAAAGGCAACCAATGAATGCAATCCTTAATAAGCACAAACTTCTCTGATATAGTGTAGTTGGGAGAATTCAAAAAGATAATAGGAATATCATACATGGGTGCAATAGCAACAATTTCATGTTTAACATAAGGAACTATAGCAAGTTCATCTCCATAAGCATAATTCATATTGGCATCTTGGCCACAAGCATAGCAAGCATCATCAAAAAGGGATATTTCAAACAAATTCAAGGGATCATAGCAATCATTCGGTAAGCACGAAGGGGGATTAAACAATGTATGAGTTGAAGAGTTACTCTCATTAGAAGGTGGGCACAGGTGATCAATCCGCTCTTCCTCCTTTTGTTCTTCGCTCCCCTCATCATCTTTTTCATCCAATGAGCTCACAGTTTCATCAATTTCTTCTTCCATAGCTTCCTGCAAAATATTAATCTCTTCTTGGACAGTGGAGACTTTCTCAATAAATGCATTAATATTGTAATTGTATTCATAATTGTCATAGCAATATTTCAATATAGCAAAAATTTCAGGCCTATAAACATCATCATCTAAAGTTTCATACTTTTCAAACAAAGATTCAATTTCATAAGCAGCCTTAAAAGCAACAAATTCTTCAATTCGTTCAACATCATAGTAATCATATATACCATTAGCATAAGAAGCTAAGGTTTTATTATCATTAAATTTTCATGAAAAGGGAAGGTGTGGAGCCTTCATCCTAGAGCAACAAGTAATATCATATCTCAAGCATAGATCCCGAGCATACCAACGCAACATATTAATTTGATCCCATAATAGTTTCCCTTTTTGTGTCAAGCGATAATCCTTAAAGTATTCACGTTGATCCAACGTTACTCCCATAACATAGATGAATGGGGTTTTCTCAGGATTATTAAAGTAGTACATAATATCTTTCACATAACGATCATCAAGGGTTTTAGGAGGTTCCCCATCTCCATGAGTAGCAAGTACAACTATTTTTTTTGGTATTTTGTGTTCCATATCCATAACTAAAGATAGAGAACAACTAAGAACAGCAAATAAAAATTACTTAGTGATAAAGCAAACAAGCACACACGACAATATTCATCCCATGCTATGACTCCCCGGCAACGGCGCCAGAAAAAGGTCTTGATAACACGCAAGTATACGGGATAGTTGTAGCCTCTTTCGATAAGTAAGAGTGTCGAACCCAACGAGGAGCTAAAGGTAGAACAAATACTCTCTCAAGTCCTATCGGCTACTGATATGACTCTACGCATGCTTGATGTTCTCTTTACCTAGAACAAGTATGAAACTAGAAGTACTTTGTAGTAGTTGTTGGATAGGTTTGCAGGAAAGTAAAGAACGCGTAAATAGAAAATAGGGGCTGTTTAGATAAAGATGCAATAAAGTAAATATAGCGAGTGTGGAAAAGTGGTGGTAGGAGTTGCGGAATTGTCCCTAAGCAATTGACTACTTTACTAAACCGATAGCAAGTTTTATGTGGGAGAGGCCACTTCTAGCATGTCATCCCTGACTTAGGATTCTATGCACTTATGATTGGAACTATTAGTGATACGTCTCCAACGTATCTACTTTTCCAAACACTTTTGCCCTTGTTTTGGACTCTAACTTGCATGATTTGAATGAAATTAACCCAGACTGACGCTGTTTTCAGCAGAACTGCCATGATGTTGTTTTATGTGTAGAAAGCAAAAGTTCTCGGAATGTCCTAAAAATCCACGGAGGCACTTTTTGGAAAAAATAAAAAATACTGGCGAAAGAATCAAGATCAAGGGGCCCACACCCTGTCCACGAGGGTGGGGGCGCGCCCTCCCCGCTGGGCGCGCCCCCCTGTCTCGTGGGCCCCATGAGGCTCCGCCGACCTCAACTCCAACTCCATATATTCCGTCTCGCGGAGAAAAAAATCAGAAAGAAAGTTTCATCGCGTTTTACGATATGGAGCTGCCGCCAAGCCCTAATCCCTCTCGGGAGGGCTGATCTGGAGTCCGTTCGGGACTCCAGAGAGGGGGATTCGTCGCCGTCGTCATCATCAACCATCCTCCATCACCAATTTCATGATGCCCACTGCCGTGCGCGAGTAATTCCATCGTAGGCTTGCTGGACGGTGATGGGTTGGATGAGATTTACCATGTAATCAAGGTAGATTTGTTAGGGTTTGATCCCTAGTATCCACTATGTTCTGAGATTGATGTTGCTATGACTTTGCTATGCTTAATGCTTGTCACTAGGGCCCGAGTGCCATGATTTCAGATCTGAACCTATTATGTTTTCATGAATATATGTGTGTTCTTGATCCTATCTTGCAAGTCTATAGTCACCTATTATGTGTTATGATCCGACAACCCCAAAGTGACAATAATCGGGATACTTCTCGGTGATGACCATAGTTTGAGGAGTTCATGTATTCACTATGTGCTAATGCTTTGTTCCGGTTCTCTATTAAGGAGGCCTTAATATCCCTTAGTTTCCGCTAGGACCCCGCTGCCACGGGAGGGTAGGACAAAAGATGTCATGCAAGTTCTTTTCCATAAGCACGTATGACTATTTATGGAATACATGCCTACATTACATTGATGAATTGGAGCTAGTTCTGCGTCACCCTATGTTATAGCTATTACATGAGGAATCGCATCCGACATGATTATCCATCACTGATCCATTGCCTACAAGCTTTTCACATCTTCTGTTTTGTTTATTTACTTTTCCGTTGCTACTGTTATAATCACTACAAAACCCAAAAACATTACTTTTGCTACCGTTACCTTTATTATCATACTACTTTGCTACTAAGTACTTTGCTGCAGATACTAAGTTATCCAGGTGTGGTTGAATTGACAACTCAACTGCTAATACTCAAGAATATTCTTTGGCTCCCCTTGTGTCGAATCAATAAATTTGGGTTGAATACTTTACCCTCGAAAGTTGTTGCGATCCCCTGCACTTGTGGGTTATCAATTAGCAAGCATCCGCAACTACTAATGTTCATTAAGGTAAAATCCAACCATAGCATTAAGATATATTGGTCCCCCTTCAATCCCGTATGCATCAATTTCTATGCTAGGTTGAAGCTTCTGTCACTCTAGCCCTCCAATACATAGTCATATCAACATACAACTAACCCTATGGTGTGATCCACGCGCGCGCTCATATGATGGGCACCAAAGGACAGCAACATAACCACAAGCAAATTAAATCAATCATAGCAATTCATCAACCACCAATAGGACAACAAAAATCTACTCAGACATCATAGGATGGCAACACATCATTGGATAATAATATGAAGCATAAAGCAACATGTTCAAGTAGAGGGTACAGCGGGTTGCGGGAGAGTGGACCGCTATAGATAGAAGGGGGAAGGTGATGGAAACGTTGGTGAAGATGATGGAGGTGTTGGTGAAGATCGCGGTGATGATGATGGCCCCCGGCAGCGCTCCGGCGCCATCGGAAGCAAGGGGGAGAGGCCCCCCTTCTTCTTCTTCCTTGACCTCCTCCCTAGATGGGAGAAGGGTTTCCCCTCTGGTCCTTGGCTCTCATGGCTTGGGAGGGGCGAGAGCCCCTCCGAGATTGGATCTATCTCTCTGTTTCTACCTTCCGGAATTCTGCCCTGGCACCGTTTCTTTTATATCTGGAGATCTGTAACTCTGTTTGGATTGAAACCTTCGCCCAGATCGTTTTCCAAAAATTAGCTTTCTTGCAGCCAAAGAAGGGCATCAACCGCCTTACGGGTGGCCCAGGAGGGTGGGGGGCGCGCCCACCTGGAGTGGGTGTGGGCCCCTATCTCCTGGCCACCTCGGGCACCGTCTCGCGTTGATTTTACTTCCCAAAAATCACAAATATTCCAAAATAATTCTCCGTACGTTTTTATCCCGTTTGGACTTCGTTTGATATGGGTTTCTGTGAAACATAAAACATGCAATAGAAAGGAACTAGCACTGGGCACTGGATCAATATGTTAGTCCCAAAAATAATATAAAAAGTTGCCAAAAGTATATGAAAGTTGAATAATATTGGCATGGAACAATCAAAAATTATAGATACGACGGAGACGTATCAGACCTCTAGGTCTTTCTAGTAGGCTAGGTCCCAAAATATAGATTTCTTCTTCCACATGGGTGCGCTTCCCAAAGCGTCATTCAGAACAGATAGTCCACCAGGACTGAGGGAGTCCTGGATTAGGGGATATCCGGATAGCCGGACTATATACATCGTCCGGACTATTGAAGCGTGAAGATACAAGAATCAAGACTTCAGCCCGTGTCCGGGTGGGACTCTCCTTTGCGTGGAAGGCAAGCTTGGCGATCCGGATATTGTGTTTCCTTCCTTGTAACTGACTCCATGTAAACCCTAGCCCTCTCAGGTGTCTATATAAACTGGAGAGGTTGGTCCTTAGAAGGCCGATCACAATTACAATCATACCATCATAGGCTAGCTCTTAGGGTTTAGCCTCTATGATCTCGTGGTAGATCTACTCTTGTACTGCCCATATCATCAATATTAATCAAGCAGGAAGTAGGGTTTTACCTCCATCGAGAGGGCCCGAACCTGGGTAAACATCTGTGTCCCTTGCTTCCTGTTACCATCAGCCTAGATGCACAGATCGGGACCCCCTACCCGAGATCCGCCGGTTTTGACACCGACATTGGTGCTTTCATTGAGAGTTCCTCTGTGTCGTCGCCGCAAGGCTCGATGGCTTGTCTCATCATAACAACATTACCTCGGATGGAGCTCTGGCTGTAGGCCAAACTCTCCGACTTGGCGGCTTTATCATGGCTGCCCCATCGGCGGTTGCGCCAATGATGGCCTCTCTGGTCATCAAGCATAACCTTCGCGTCAGTTCGGAATTGCCGAATAGATGGGTCTGATGGAGCTCTCCTCCCTTAATGAGCTCTTGGATTGCATCGCTGCTCTGGGAGTCGCTACAGACTATGACCGGATCGGGCTTAAACCCGACCGAAGGGACATTAGATCCCCGCCGGCCACCCATGAAATGGCAGTAGTGGAGGAACCACACATGGATCGCCCCTCGACTTTGAGGACGAACTATGTCCGGATCACCGAACTCCTTGAGCCAAATACCTGCTCAAAGGAAGACATGACCCAAGTCCCGGACTTAGAACCGGGCATTGGGCCGAAGAAATTGGGCGGCACTCCGGATCCCAAGTTGTCAGTCTCGGAACCTCCCACGCCCCTAGGTGTTAGATCGGATCAGAATCTGGATTCAGCTAAGAACACCCACCAGGACTTAAACCGTCTCTCCCGCATCAGGCAAGAGCCCCAGGAGACTGTACATCTCTACTGGGCCAGATTCCTCTTGCGCTTACCAAGGTCAAGGACTGCCGCGAGGAGGACGTAGTCTTACTCTTCTGCAAAAACTGCACGGACAAAGGACTCCTCAATGCTATAAGCCGCTGTGACATAGTACACTTCGCGGATTTGGCAAGCATAGTACAGAAGTACTGTGCGATGGAAAGCGCCTGGAAAACCCAAACAGAATTTTGGGACAGTACGGCTCTCACCAAGACTTTTGTCCGAACTAAACGGGCGAACTCTCGTAAGTCGGCCAATCCTGTCCCCAAGAAACCAAAGCACACCCCAGGGCGCGGAACCGTATTCGAAGAATGGCCCAATGGACCATGTAAACTCCACAGCACTCCGGACACGACACCAACTCATAGCCTCAGAGCATGTTGGATACTCCGGCAGGTTGCGAAAACTGGCGAGGATCTTCTTGCAAGCCATAAAGCAGAATAGCATCCCGCCAACGAACACAATGCGGTATTAACAGTCTTCGAGACTTTTGCCTCAAACAATAGGTGCAACCGAGCTCATCTAAGCTCCGCTGAAATTTGCCATGTGGCAAAGATAAACCCCTTGAACAACACTGCTATAACTTTCAATGCTAGTGATGAACCTCGATTCCAGACTGTCCAGGCACTGGCCGCTCTGGTCCTTAGCCCGATCATGGACGGATTCCGGCTCACTAAAGTACTCATGGAAGGCGGAAGCGGATTAAACTTGATCTATGAAGAAACGCTCAACAAGATGGAAATTCATAAAGGCTGCATTGAGAAAAAATCACACTCGATGTGGTATTCGGCACCCCGGAAAATTACAGGTCCGAAGAAATCACATTCCAAGTGGATCCTTTTAGCAATGGATACCACGCCCTTTTACGGCGGGACGCGTTTACGAGCTTTCAAGCCATACCCCATTACGGGTACATGAAGCTTAAAATGCCCGGGCCCAATGGAATCATCACTCTAGACAGTGATCCGGACGTCGCACTTCGCACCTAAAACAAAACCGCAGCATTGGCCCTGGAAGCATTATCCGAAGCCCTAGCAGCCGAAGAATTAACAACGCTACGGGCCACCATGGACAGGGACGACGTGATACTCGACAAGCGACCCATGTCCACCTCATTTAAACCCGCAGATGAGATAGTCAAATTCCAAGTCCATCCAACGGACCCCACGAAGACAGCTTCCATCTGGACATAGTTGAGCCCCGTAATGGACGCTGCAGTACGAGACTTTTTACGCGAGAATTGGGACATTTTCACTGGCACCCATCGGACATGTCGGGCATCCCGCGTGGATTGGCCAAGCATAGCCTTAACATACTAAAGGGATATAAACCTGTCAAACATACCCGAAGGCGATTCTCAGAGCCCAAACGACAAGCAATGGGGGAAGAGCTAGCCAAGCTACTTGAGGCCGATTCATCAGAGATATTAAACATCCGGATTGGCTGGCAAATTTGGTAATGGTACCAAAGAAGGACAAATCCTGGCGCCTATGTGTCGACTTCAAAGACCTCAACAAGGCTTCGCGGTCTGGGGGCTGGATATGGTCGGACCTCTTAAAGGGGGAAGCCATAAGAAAAAATACTTGTTGGTCATGGTGGACAAGTTCACCAAATGGATAGAAGCCAAACCCGTCAAAACGGTCAAATCCGGACCAGTAATAGACTTCATATCCGGGGTCGTACACCGATACGGTGTCCCCCATAGCTCATCACTGATAATGGCTCAAATTTCACAGCCGATGAAGTGAAAACTTGGTGCAGCAAAATGGGCATTAAGCTCGACTACGCTTCCGTCTACCATCTCCAAACAAACGGCCAGGTCGAACGGGCAAACGGTCTCATCATGAGTGGCATCAAACCCAGACTAGTGCGATCTTTGACAGAATCGGATACGCACTGGGTGGAGGAGCTCGACTCCGTACTCTGGGGGCTGCGGACCACACCGAATTGTACCACCGAATATACACCATTTTTATGGTGTACGGCGCGGAAGCAGTACTACCCAGTGATATAATTAATGATTCGCCACGCGTACGCATGTATGAAGAGAAGGAAGCCGAGTTAGATCGGCAGGATAACTTGGATGCCCTGGAGGAGGAGCGCGATGTCGCAAAAGCCCGTTCCGCATTTTATCAGCAGCAGGCTCGACGATATCAAATCAGAGAAGTGCGGGCCAAAACTTACAATATTGGCAAGATCGTTCTATGCCTACCAGAGAAGAAGAAGGACAAACTCAAACCCAAGTGGGAAGGTCCCTTCGTCATTGACAAAGTTCTCATCGGAGGAGCGTACCGCTTACGTAATGCATCCGATGACAGACTCAAGCCGAACCCATGGAACGCGGCCAGACTCCGGAGATTCTACGCCTAACGCCGAACTCAGTGTTCGTCTCCTTACTCCCCCCCTTTTATTTATGCTCCACCCCGCTTTTCCTTTCTCGCCCCTTTTTCTCTTCACACAAAGTACTTAATACAGTGTGGACTCCGGATTACTCCGGCTGTACTATGTGTGTAAGCAATACCTGGGGGCTTCCTATACGGAAGCTCAAAATAATTACTCAATGGCTTTTTGCCCATCACATATGAGTTTCTTTTTTCATATGTGCCTTTTCTTCACCATTATATGCATCGATATGACTTAATATGTGGCCAAGCTGAGTTGTCTGGCTCTTGTGTTTATGCCCTACATTCCCGTTAATTCGGCTAGGGCATAAGGGAAGCACCTCTGCGAATGTTACTGCCGGTTCAGCCGGACACTACAAGAAATATGTCAACTAGTGACCTTTTGTCAGTGACCCTGGAAGAATTGGTCATAGATCTATGACCATTTCAGACCAATTGGTCAAAAGTTGTTCGAGGGGCTCCAAACCCTAAACCATTGCGACCATTTTGGTCAGAAAGGTCGTAATTTCCTTACACGAAAAGGTCACAAGGAAAACAGTGCTAGTCCGCTGCCTTATTTCTAGTTGTTAATGACCAATATAGATGGTCATAACCTTGTAGATTGTGGTGGGTTGTGATGACTAGGCGCCATCTCATCAGTTTTGCCTATGTGTCATGTCCATGTGGCGGTTTTTGCCCTAGGTTGTGAAGCAACCTATATTTTTGTTATTCCCAAAATTCCCAAAAAAATCTCATAAATTCTTTGGGTCATATCTTCGTCAAATATGTAAAAACCTTCCTTGCCTAGTTCAAAAATATTTCAAAAATATTCATTTTCCTATTCTGATTAGAGCAGCACTTTGTGAAGGAAGTACCACTTTGGCATGTCCAAATGGTATCCATTTTCTACAGTGCTTTCCTATGCCCAAATAACCATCCTCCACCAAATGCTAGCTCAATCCATTCATTATTTTGAGCCCAGCTTCAACATTCGTATTTATGTCCAGTGTGGTACTTTGTAATGCAAGTACCACCTAGGCTCCTCCTTTTGAGGTGAAAATTTGTGAAGACGGTCTTCTTAGTAACTGATCATCCTCAGCCAAAACTCACGCCCATTAGCCATGTGCATTTCCCGTACCGCAAATCAAACACTTGGCTGCTTATTCATCTTTGAGCATCGATCGGTCTCCTCGTGAGAATCTTATGTTGTGATTTTCTTCCTAGCACCTACCTGGGGAGTGCCCAACCAACTATACATGCCTAGGCCGCCCAGAACACATGGCAACGCCACGGTCACGCGGTGACCACGCGGCAGGCATGCGAGCTTACGTGCTCTAGAGTTGGGGCCCTCGTCTACCGTCCAAACGTCGATGTCTCGCCATAAAACCATGTATTTCTGATTAAATAGTTACTTATTTAACTAGAAATTATTTTTGTAAAAAATAAATAGCAAACTATGAGGCAGCTGCAGTTCAAATTTGACCCGCTTCCAGCTGAATCGGCGACAATTTGTCTTTTTCACCAGAGGTGGATCAAAACTTTTTACACCCAACTATTTTGTCAATTGTGCATTAAACATGGCCTAGTATTTTATAAAATTGATTTGGTCCATTTCTGCAACAATTATTTGGTAGTTCCTTCACAAAAAAACATCATTTCGGGCACTCGGAAAATGGAAAATGAATTTTCCGTGCAAAGAAAATGAAAACTTCCTCAGGAAACATTGTTTGGAATTCCAAGATGCACCCTTGTGCACAATATGAGATCATTTGAACAAACTATGCCATGAATGTGGCCATAAGATTGGTCATTTGGCTTGAAAGCCATGAATCTTCACGCATGATACCTCATTTCTGAGAACACCTTTCTAAAATAATTACAGTATTACAAGTTTATTATTTTTCCTGGAAACTTGGTCACATATAATGACACAATGCGAAGGTTCTCCAATTTTTTGATTTTTTTTGAATTTTTTATGCCCATTTCAAAATGCGGTCAAAACGCCGGGCTTGACCGTTCCTAGCTAGTGGTTGAATCTTGGAAAACTTTTGGTGTTTCTATGATTAAATAGATACTTATGTACCTAGAAATGATTTTTGGAAAAAAAATAAATAGCAAACTATGAGGCAGCTGCAGTTCAAATTTGACCCGCTTCCAACCGAATCGGCGGGAATTTGTCTTTTTCACCAGAGGTGGATCAAAACTTTTGACACCCAACCATTTTGTCAATCGTGCATTAAATATGTCGTAGTATTTTATAAAAATGATTTGGTACAATTTTGCAACAAATATATGGTAGGTCCTTCACAAAAAAACCTCATTTCGGGCACTCAGAAAATGGAAAATGAATTTTCCGTGCAAAGAAAATGAAAACTCCCTTTGGCAACATTGTTTGGAATTCCAAGATGCATCCTCGTAGACATATAGTCACACAATGCGAAGGTTTTTCATTTTTTTGTGAATTTCCTATGCCGATTTCAAATTTCGATCAAATTTCCCCGCATGACCCTTCTTAGTTAGGTGGTTAATAATGCAAAACTATTTGTTTGTCTATGATGAAATAGCTACTTTTGTATCTAAAAATGATTTTTTTAAAAAATAAATAGCAAACTATAAGATACATGTAGTTCAAATTTGACTCGTTTCTTGCCGAATTGGCTGTTTCTCAAAATACCTAGAAAGATCGGAAATGCAATCAAATTGATGATCATCCATGAAAGGTGGACTAACTTAAGTGGAAATTTTAGTGATGCCATTTTGCAAAATATTTTTGGTAGCTGCCTCACAAACCTCCCTTGTTTTTAACACTAAGAAGAGTAATTTTTAATAGCTCATTTTAGAACCAATCAGGACGCAGCACATGGATCACCCCACTGTATTCGATCTGAGCCATCCGCCTCCTACTGATCCAGCATCTCCCCCTTACTCCCTCGAGCCCTCCTTCCCGAGAAACCCTAGGTCCACCCTCACCGTCGCCGCCTCCCTCTCCCCGATTCAGCGTCTCCCCGATTCCTCCTCCGCGGCCGCCGCTCCACCCTCACTATCGACGACCCATGCCGCCACCCACCCCACCGCGGCCCTCACTCTCCCCTCGCCCCCTAGTCGTCGACCAACCTCGCCGCCCGCCCAAACCCTAACAGCCACCACTCCCCCGATTCAGATCGAATCGATGGTGACGCCGCACTCCTTCCACAACCGCCTCCCTTCTGCGCCGCCACTCTGCTCTCGATCCAGATCCCCCTCGTCGCTGCCTTCCTCTCCACCCACCTCTCCTCTCGCCGCCGTTCTGCCACATCCGACAACATCGAGGCCAGTGGGCGCTGGATCCGGCACCGGCCTGGCCCCTCCATCAGCAACTCGAACAGGGGGGAGGCGGCGCCATGGCTTCCCCCAACCCCATGGTGTGGGCCTGAGCCACCCACTGGCCTCGGCTGGGTCTCGGACAAGCAGCCGCGCAGGATGATGCTGATGGCACTGTGTCCACGCCCCCCGACCATCCCGCCGGCGCTGCGGCCCGCGGAGGCGGCCGCCCGCGAGGTGCTGCTGCAACTACACCCAACGGAGGAGGCGGAGCGGCGCCAGCACAGGGTCCAGATCGAGGCGGTGTCCTTCTTCCTGCGTCTGCTTCTGCTCGGACGCCATGGGAGTGCTAGAGACGCCACAGCGCAACTGCTCCCACGTCAAGGTAGCCACTATCTCGCCCATCTTCTCCCCATCTCTTCCATTCCCTTCGCTGACGCGTTTGGTTTCCAAGGGAGTAGCTCGTGCGCTGGGGCATGTGTTTGTCGTCGCCGTGGGCATGCTCCCGCTGCCGCTGGATTTGGGGGGTGGGGAGAGACCAGAGAGGGAGAGGCCACCTTCGCCGCGCTCACGGGCCTCGTCTTCAAAGTAGGTACTTCAATAGCTGTCTCTGCTTATGGCTGAACTATCCAACCGAGAGTGGTTCGTTTTAGATTGACTATAGTGAATGTGTGAGCTGATTTCATCGATAGCAGAGATCTTGGTAGTGTTCACTGGATGCATTCTGATTGATTAGTTCATAGGCTGAATGCTTGCACTGAATGACTGAAAATAGTTCAATTTTGTACAAATGCACTCCCACAGGTCTCTGCTACATCTGGTAAATTAGATTTCTGAGATTTAGCACTACAATCTGTTAATGGTTGATCTCAGATATGCTCATCTTGCTCCCTATTAAGAGAGGGGAGGGGGGACACCAGTTGCATCCATCTTTTCATACACTTGTTTTCTGCACATGTATGCAGTCTGATTTGATGGACGACGGGACAAAAATGAGCCTCTTAGGAGTGTGGAGGAACAACAGTTGCATCCCAGTCACTTGTTCTTGCTAGCATCCCGGACGAATGATGGCTTGTTAAGCATGAAACTGGGATTTCTAATAATGTTTGCCATGAACATATATGAATTGATTGCATGCCCTCTTGGATTCTAGTAGTACATTATCGTTGGCCCATTATTGCTAGATTTTGATCCTGGTGATGCTCTGTACTTGTTTCTACTTGCAATCAGCATACAATTTTGCTCAAATAGTCAAATGTTTCCTTGATTCTGTAGGATTAGTGTGTCCTGTTGCTTGTTGCTAGCTGTAGGATCTGACTTTTGGTTGTTGTTTTGGTGATGTAGGCCAAGGGAAATGACTACCGTTCCAGGATCTCTGGTCTGGGAGCTCGTGAAGAAGAACAACTGCTTCTTGATAAAACAGTTCTGCAACAGCAACGCCAAGGTGCGGTTCAGCAAGGAGCCCAACAACCTCTACAATGTCCACTCCTGCAAGTTCTCGAGTCTGTAGCTCTTTGCAGTATTTTTAACCCTTTGGTTTGCAAGTGTCTCTGCAAGGAGCTAACTTGCTGTGGGGCTGATGTGGTTTCAGGCTTGGCGAACAGC
The DNA here is from genome assembly GCF_018294505.1 of Triticum aestivum. Taxonomy (NCBI): domain Eukaryota; kingdom Viridiplantae; phylum Streptophyta; class Magnoliopsida; order Poales; family Poaceae; genus Triticum; species Triticum aestivum. The sequence goes on from NC_057807.1 coordinate 530,871,008, forward strand.
AAGACTGTGGCGGTCCAGCCATCAGCGGGAGAGGACAAGGCAGTTGTCCTGTCCACGACCAAGACCAAGAAGTAGAACACCCCTGCCAAGCTCCAGCACAAGACTCTGATGCGCAAGGAGTTCCGCAAGATGGCCAAGTGTGTCAAGAATCAGGTATTAACTCCAGAGTCTTTATATAACTGAGTTGTATTAGGATCTGGTTGAGTCTCTATGGTCTGAATAGCCTTTATATTAGGAGTTCCGCAAGATGGCCAAATTAGCTATGGTCTGAATAGCCTTTATATTAGGATCTGGTTGAGTCTCTATGATGTTCTCTCTTAGTGTCATGTCATGTCATGAGTTTTGAGTCGTGAATATATAACTGAGTTGTATAATCCTTTCCAGGTGAGGACTTTGACCAAAGAAGTACAACCAGGACAACCGTGCTGTTGGTGGTAGCTCCCAAGGTCCAAGGATGACTATATACTTTGACAGCAAAGAGTCAAGCAAGGGTGTGAACCATAGTTTCGGTTGATATTTGCCACCATGTTTTGGATTGCATGTACACTTCTTGGATATAAACTGTAATTAGGCTTGTTCAAGCTATGTTACCGCGGACGTGCAGTCTTGTATGGTTTTGTGAATGTTGATCATATGAGTTCTGGATTTGATCATTTAATAAGAGAATTACTGATTGTTTGATTTTTAAATGTGTATAAATTGGAATCTGTGAATTAAAAAGACCAAATATTCTACTGGACCAAACAATATTTGGGCTCTAAGAAGGCTATGGCCCAAACAAATCACATCGTGCATTTCTTAGAAGCCAGAACAAAAAGGATAAATGAAATGGACATAAAAATGTTGGGCTTGGCCCATGAAGCCGTTCAAAAATTGATAAAAAAATATAGTAAAAATGCTGAATTGTTGGGCTAGGCCCATGTAGAAAACCGAATTGGACCGGGCTGAATCTTGTGCCACATCAGCTTGCCACGCTGGATGCCTACGTGGCTTGGGGAGGTTGCTAGTGACCAAAACGCCACAGTAGGAATATTTTGGTCGTAAACGTCCACGACCTTCTCACAGAGAAGGTCGCTATAGTCAGTTAACGACCCTCAGCTTTTGACCTTATGTTTTTGGTCACAAAAAGGTCACAAATTGAAAACAGTGACCTTTCAGTGACCAATAGTGGTGGTCACAAGTTGACATATTTCTTGTAGTGGGATGTGTACCTCAGACTGGGTGAAGCCGAAAGCTAGTTTCCTTAAGAGAATATTCGATCGGTGAACAAAAGATGTATTCGTTTATTACAACGTAAATCCCCAGAAGTCTTGTATCCTGCGCCATTGTTCGCAGTGCATACATGTGCATTGCCGCATGCGTACCCAGGGAAAGGAACCCCTAACGGAACTATTCTCCCTGGAAGATGTTTCTTACTATCCATGTAATATAACATAACTAGTTGGGTACTTGTCTGTTCAAGCACTTATGACCCATACGCCTTGTTTCCGCGCATACCCTGGTTTTGAATAACTGAGTGGGTATTCGGACACACCCCGGACTGTAGAATCCGGGGGCTGAAGCGAAAAGGTCCGCCATGACAAATGATTTTAATCCGGCTAGGGACTAGTTATGTCCATTGAATAACACAGTCACTTGGGTTGACTATATTCCTCCTCTATACCATCCAACAGGCTATCTAGCCTACAATCCTGTTGAAAATACTTAGCGGCTAATGCTACCTGGTCATATAACAGACTTACGGGAATTTCTTGCCCATCGGGCCCCGCCGGTCCTACTTCGGCCATATGGTTCGGGTCCAACTTGGTGTAGCGCATCTTCACCATAGCCCAGGCTTCTCTTGCGCCTTGCCGGCAAGCGGACATCTTCCACAGTCGAAAGCGACGTCGTGCTCCTTGAAGCATATCCACAAGCTCCCCCATGCCATTCGGTAGCAAGCTTGATGGCCACAAAGCCTGATCAACACCCTGCATCACTTGCCGAGCTCGCTCGTGCAGTTGCGAAAGGTCCTGCAGTAAATCACTTGCAGATAAGGGCATCTCCTCCTCAGGGAGACCCGTTAACATTCCTGCAAGCAAAATTCTTTCAATATACTTCCTCGCCGAACTATCATACAGTTCGTCTGGGCACTCACCATAAATGTCGCGTCGAAGCTTTCTGTTCTCCTGCACGGAGTCCTCCAGTTGAGCAGGGACGTCTTTTAATTCCATGTCCAGCCGAATATTAGCGTCTTGAAGATTGGTCTTCTCTTGCTTAACTTGTGTAAGGATGCGCTCGCCAGCCTTTAGCTGCCTTTTAATATGCGAGTCATTATCTGTTACGCACTCCGGATTCACCCCGGGATTGTTTGCAGAATTTTCTGTTAGACTAGTCATACCAGCCATTTACAAACTGCTGGATCTTCCTACAATTGAGACAAATGTTACCAGTTCAGGCCTTCTGGGATTCCTCTAGTTTGGCAACCGTGTCCCTCATATAGGCCTTGCATTCCTCCAGCTCCCGAGCTAATTGTTCATTCTTCTCTACAAGGACCTATGCATAAATTGATCCTTCAAACAGTTGTTCCAACTATTTCAAGTCTCAAGGGCTACTACTATACATACTTATCAAAGCTTCTTACACGTATATCTTTGGTATATTGGTTCGTCGCTCAGGAAAGCCCGCCTTGAGCAGCTCGGATGTATGCGTCTGTCGAATTGAAGGCATTAAATGCCTCTTCGGAAAAGATGTTGTTCCGAAGCAAGGCCCTCTGGCGCCAGTGATTCATGGCGCTCTCCACTTTGGAGTTTGTGGCCGAAAGCATATCCACATCCTTTGTCGGAGAACTATGCGGAACTGGCCCCGTGTCCGCCTCCGCCCTCGAAGCTGGTTCTGGAACCCGGCTAGTGGAGGCGTGATTGGCGGGATCCTCGGATATAGTCCGGCTGCTCCTCTTCCTACCAGACACAAAGGGCGCTATTATATTTCAAATACTATAATCGCAGGACAGGTTATCACTTTACCTCTGCAGCGGTGTGTCGACCCTAACCGCCTTCCTCTTGAGCCTGCCCGATCCGGACGCCCGTGGTTGACGAGTCCCTAGGGGCTCGGCCCCGTGCTCTGACCGTCGTCTCTGCAAACAGCACGACGCCTCAAAGGTAAAGCACAATGCCTGAGGGGAGTCCTCTTCGGAGGATAGGGTTTTTTAGTTTGGCTTACACGCGACACAAGGAGCAGTTCGGGATAGTCGGACGTAATGGCCACTGAGGCACCATCCCAGCTCGCTTGATAAAATACCCCGTTGACAAGCTCCACGGTAATATCCGGATCTTCTTTGAGTCCTGCATCTAGGGCCCTTCCGGGGTCCTCTGGCTGCGGGGAGGGGTTGAAGATTCCTTCTACGACCCTCCTCAGTTCCTGCTCGGAAACATCGATACAGGTAATCTTAGCAGAAGAACGCCAAATTAAGTAAAACATGGAAGGGAATAACGACTTACCCATTCTGGGGGGTTGTACATGGAGAATCCATCCCACGGTTTAATGCGAAGGAATTCCTCCTCTTCCCCTTTGTATAAATCGGACAATATCCTTGCCAGAGCAGTTGCAGAGTCCGGACCCCTACGGCCGCAACAGGTGGCGTCGTATTCCTCGTTGAAGTGCCACATGGGCTTCCCCCGATATTGAAGCGGTTGCACTCCCCGCATTATGCATATTGCCATGACCTCGACTATCATCAGTCCGGATTTGGCCAGCAACTTTATCCTTCTCATCAGGAAGTGTATTTCCCTCGTATCCTCTTCTTGAGGGCCCCGGGGGCGCCAGCTTAGGCGTGCCCTTGGCGGGGCGTTACTGAACTTGGGGAGACCTGTCCGGACTAGATCCGGAAGGGGAACGTCATCAATGTAAAACCACTCTGAAGGCCAGTTTTCTGGTGCCTTCTTAGGAGTGCCGGACAAGTATCCGGTCTCGACAATGCACCATACTTCGGCCCCGCCCACTTGACATAGGGATTCTCCCTGGGTGCGGGGGACAAGGCAGAACAGCTTCCTCCATAATCCAAAGTGAGGTTCACAGCCTAAAAACAGCTCGCAAAGGGCGTCATACCCCGCTATATGCAGAATGGAGGCAGGGGTAAGGTTGTGCAACTAGAGGTCGTAGAACTCCAGGAGCCCGTGAAGAAACGGGTGGATGGGAAACCCGACGCCCCTTAGTAGATGCGGGATGAGGCATACACGCTCCTCTGGAGATGGATTTGGAAATCCCTCCGCTTGTTCCCCTCCGTCACAAGTGGCTATTCCGGCTCGGACAGGGACAATGAACGCCGGTGGGAGAAACCCTTGGGTTTATAAATCTATCAAATGGCTATGAGGAACTGAACACTCTCCCCAATCCCTCGACTTGGAACGAGGAGGGCGAGCAGAAGAGCTGCGACGGCCGGCCATGTTGGAATGGTTTTTCGCGGAGCGCTCTGTTGGATGCTAGCTCAGGGAGGGAGAGTGAGGTTTGGATCTGAGAATCCCCGTCCCTTCAAATAGACGGTCAGCCCGGAGGATTGAGGGTGGCAAATGCAAAAATGCCTCGGCTCCTCGCATTCGCTCGACACGTGGAGATGGTTATTATTGAGACACTGAAGCCGAGGAGTGCAACATTGATGGGAAGCTGGACACTATTTGTCGTAACAGATACTTTGGAGTATTCGGAGATGGAACCCGCCTTGCAATGCCGAAGACAAGACTGCGCGCTGGACTCATTGTCATTGAAGCCTGGTTCAGGGGCTACTGAGGGAGTCCTGGATTAGTGAAAGGATCGATATGGTTGACTAGAGGGGGGTGAATAGGCAACTAACAATTTTTAAGCTTTTCTTAGTCAAATTAAACTTTGCAACAAAGTAGGTTATCTAGATGTGCAACTAAGTGAGCAACCTATATGATGCAATGACAACTAGCACACAAGCAAGTAAAGGATGTAAACAAGTAAACTAGCTAAAGTAAAAGGCACGAGATAACCAATAGTGGAGCCGGTGGAGACGAGGATGTGTTACCGGAGTTCCTTCCTTTTAAGGGGAAGTACGTCTCCGTTGGAGCGGTGTGGAGGCACAATGCTCCCCAAGAAGCCACTAGGGCCACCGTATTCTCCTCACGCCCTCACACAATGCGAGATGTCGTGATTCCACTATTGGTGCCCTTGAAGGCGGCGACCGAACCTTTACAAGCAAGGTTGGGGCAATCTCCACAACAAACGGAGGCTCCCAACAACAACAACAACAACAACAACACGAAGCTTCACCACAATGGAGTATGGCTTCGAGGTGACCTCAACCGTCTAGGGTGCTCAACACCCAAGAGTAACAAGATCCGCAAGGGATAAGTGGGGGAAATCAAATATCCTATGGTGGAAGTGTAGATCGGGCCCTTGTCACCCAATCCCGAGCAAATCAACAAGTTTGATTGGCTAGGGAGAGAGATCGGGCGAAAATGGAGCTTAGAGCAACAATGGAGCTTAGAGGTGGAAGAGGTAACCTACTAGAGGTAGAAGACACCCCTTATATAGTCGTGGACAAATCCAACCGTTATCCAACAAGTTCAGCCCGCGACCCACGGTACTACCGCTCCAGGGGTGCGGTACTACCGTGAGGCTGCGTGGTACTACCGTGGACGACCATGGTACTACCGCGGTAGCAACACAGGCCGGAACTGGCCTGACTAAGGGGCAGTACTACCGTTGGTGCGGTACTACCGCTCCCCCTTGCGGTACTACCGCAAGACAGGAGAGTCACGGCCTGGGAAGGGCGCGGATGAAATAAATTACATCCGTGCCTAGTTCCGCTGAAACTGGGGTGGTGCAAAAACCCGACGCGGTACTACCGCACGCAAGGTGCGGTACTACCGTGGCGGGCGCGGATGTAAAAAATTACATCCACGCCTACTACCGTGGCTCAGCGGTACTAGGTAGGAGGGCCACGGTACTACGGCTCCTAGGGAGCGGTACTACCATGGGCCCCCGCGGTACTACCGCGCTGGACGAGCGGTACTACCGTGGTGGGCGCGGATGTAAAAAATTACATCCGCCCCTACTACCACACCGGAGCGGCACAAGGCCTGGGTGCCGCGGTACTACCGCTCAAGAGGAGCGGTACTACCGTGACACCCAGCGGTACTACCGCTTGTACCTGCGGTACTACCGCAAGTACAGCAGTAGTTGCCAGGTTTCCGCACAACCAAGATAGCGAAGGGCAGCTCCAAAGTGCAGGGAAAGGGGAGACAAGTGTACGTGTTGATTTCACCCAAACCTTTCCGACGCGGACCCCCTCTCAATAGTACGGCTCTCCTACGACTCAAATCCACCAAAGAGAAATGTAGGACGACACCGACTTCAATGGTCTCCGAGGGGCACTGAATCGTCTCATGCCTAGTGATGAAGTATCTGACAGGCTCAAGGCACACGATTAGTCCGCAAAAGCATTGTCATCAATCACCAAAACACCTCAGGGATAAACATGCCCTTACAATCTCCCCCTTTTTGGTGGATTGATGACAACACGGGATTTGCACATAGATAAGATAATTGAGAGTAGGGGCAAACCCCACCTCTCTAAAATATAGACGGGCTCCCCCTAGATGTGTGCACTTTAGATGAATGCTTTGGACTGCGAGACACACAAACTAGGATCAACACTCCCCCTATATTTTAGAGACCAAGGCATGATAATGAGCATAGCATAGCATAAAGATAGCACAATATAACACAAGATTGCTAGGATAGATAGAGTGCATATGTCCTACACCATACGAAGTAAGGTAACCAAGGTTCAAGCGAGAAAGCAGCAAATAGTTCAACTGAGAAAGCGGCAAACACACGACTCGCAAACGCGCAAATCCCTACACTCTCCCCCTTTGGCATCGAGACGCCAAAAAGGCAGAGAGGACACCTACACACACAAGAGGTGGCTCAAGCAGAGAAATCATCCCAATCCTCTTCGTCAGACGCCTCTGCAGCTGGAATGGACTCCTCAACCTCCTCCTCAGAATCAGTCCACCTGTAGCCTTACTTCTCCATCCACTCGGCTTCAGGAGTGATGCGCTCCTCTGACCCGTCAGACACATTCTCACCATAGAGCTGCAAGATCTTGTTGTGCCGGCGACGACTCTCCTTGGACTCCACGTGAGTCCTGTACTGCCCCTTGGCTTGCATGCAGAAAAGAGACTTCATCTTATCCTTCAACTTCGTGGCCCACGATGGCCTAGAAGCACTCTGGGAGGGCCTAGCATCATGGCCCTCAGCAACATTCTCGGCGCCAGCAGCCTCCTCATCAACAGTAGTCCTAGCAGCAGTCGCCTCGGCGTGAGTAGAGGTGTTGTCCCAGTTGGGTTTGATACGCAGGCAGATGGGCTCATGGCGAACCCAGTCAGGAGCCAGAAACTCATCCTCAGGATACATCTTCTCCCAAGTCTTCGAAAGTAGCAGAAACAGATAGGGCCCATAGATAGGGACCTTGCGGGTAAACACTGCAGGTAAACTCCTTCCAGGTAGCAGTCAGCTTACGGCCGTTGGTCATCCAGGTCATCCTCCGTTCCTCATCGGAGTGAAAGTAGACTGAGGCAAAGAATTGACAGATAAGCTCAGGGTCATAGTCGAGGTGGAAGGTAATCACATGCTCAATGCCAAACTGCTCCACCAAGCACAGAGCCTCTCCAAAGTAGTCACGAAACTTGTCCTTCCTCATGTGATGCATGTCAATCCATTTCACCTCCACATAGGTGTTCTGCTTGTTCTTGATGACATCCAGATAGATGTTGACCTGTTGCTTATTCCAGAACAGCTCACAGCCTCGGAAGTTGGCACGCGGGTGCATGGATGAGATCTCCATATGGGCGGTACCGTGCGAGCGGTAGTACCGCGCCATACGGGCGGTAGTACCGCGTCGCGTCAGATCTAACACGTGATTTGAATATGAAAACAACCGCAAAACCATGACGGTGCTACGGTGATCCGATCTAGCGTAAGACAACAATACAAGTATAAATCCTATGCAATACCACCCTCCTTCATCCTATTCTTGCAGAGATTAAGCCTATGAATCTCAAGAACACACAAGCCTCCCCCAAAACCTAAAAGCACCAAACACAATCAAAAGGAGAGGGAGTTGGGGAAAAACCTTGGTCCATAGCAAGAGCACATGGTGGGGAACGATCCCACCGGTCGGAATCACGGGAGGGCAGCCGGTGGAGGAGATCTGGCGACGAACGCCGGCTCCGTTCTTGAGCACGGGAGAGGAAGAGACAACGTGGAGAGAGAGGACACGAATGGGTATGGGGAGTTAGAACTCCCCCTGCCTGTCCTTATCCCCACGCCCTCGAACCGACACGGTAGTACCGCGTATCATCGTAGTAGTACCGCTCGGGCGGAAGTACCACGCCGAGGCGGTAGTACCGCTCAACCAGGCGGCAGTAAAAAATTACTGCCGCGTGGGTACGGTAGTACCGTGCTCCTACCAGCGGTAGTACCGTGACTGGCCGCGGTAGTACCGTGGCCTGTCGCGGTAGTACCGTGAGCTCAAGACACCGCAGGTTTCAAACGCGGGAGAAAAATGCCTTTGCACGGGAACTTTCACACACAAGAGACCACAAGGAGAACAGAAGAAAACCACCAAGCGACACAGTCTCTCGAGAAGGGAGGGCGGTGGCCGAAGCCACCTATGTTTGAGTTGGATGGTATGGCACCGCGAAGAATTATCCTTGGGCCCATGACCAAAACTCGTCTTTGAAGCACAAGTACCATCAAATATGGCTAATGTGAAAGATATGATCTATTTATGCATAACGGGGGGAGGGAGAGTTCATTGAGAGAACAACACTCCCCCTATGTCCATGCCTACACCTAAACGAGACAACAAGTTGAGTGTGGTGGGGGGTGCACGGTTTCAAGTCACATTGCTCAAATCAATGATATTTAGCTCATGCCTTAACTCGCGAAATCTTGCTTCATCCAAGGGCTTCGTGAAAATATCGGCAAGGTTATCATGAGTGTTGACATAATTGATCTCGATCTCCCCTCGCCTAATGTGATCCCGGATGAAGTGGTACCGAATCTCAATGTGCTTCGTCTTGAAGTGTTGCACCGGGTTGAGAGAAATCTGGATGGCACTTTCATTGTCACACCAAAGAGGCACTTCGTCACAAATGACACCGTATTCCTTTAAAGTTTGCCTCATCCATAGGAGTTGAGCACAACAACTACCGGCCGCCACATACTCCGCTTCGGTGGACGAGAGAGACACACAACTTTGCTTCTTGGAAGACCAACTTACCAAAGAGCAACCAAGAAATTGGCACCCTCCGGAAGTGGACTTCCTATCCACTTTGTCTCCCGCCCAATCAGAATCCCTGAACCCTTCAAGCTTGAAGTTTTCTCCTCTTGGGTACCATAAGCCAAAGTTTGGGGTATGAGCCAAATATCGAAAGATTCGCTTGACCGCCACATGGTGACTTTCCTTTGGTGCGGCTTGGAAACGTGCACATATCCCCACACTCAACATGATATCCGGTCTAGATGCACAAAGGTAAAGCAAGGAGCCAATCATGGAGCGATATACCTTTTGATCCACCGCTTTACCATTGGGATCGATGTCAAGTTGGCACTTGGTAGGCATTGGTGTAGTAGCCGGCTTGACATCACTTAGCTTGAATCTTTTAAGCATGTCTTGAGTGTATTTGGCTTGGTTGATGAAGGTTCCTTCTCTTCTTTGTTTGATGTCGAAACCAAGGAAGAACTTCAACTCTCCCATCGAGGACATCTTAAACTTGGAGGTCATGAGAGCGGCAAATTCTTCATTGAAAGTTTTGTTAGGAGAACCAAAGATAATATCATCAACATATAGTTGGCATACAAACAACTCCCCGTTAACCTTCTTAGTAAAAAGAGTGGGGTCGATTTGTCCTACTTCAAATCCACGATCTTGTAGCAACTCGGTAAGGTGATCATACCACGCACGTGGGGCTTGTTTAAGGCCATAGAGTGCCTTATCAAGTTGATACACATGATCCGGAAAGTAGGGGTCCTCGAACCCGGGGGGTTGCTTGACATAGACCAGCTCATTAATGGGACCATTAAGAAAAGCACTTTTCACATCCATTTGTTGCAACTTAAAGTTGTGATGGGAAGCATATGCAATCAACAAATGAATGGATTCAAGACGAGCAACGGGAGCAAAGGTTTCACCGTAGTCGATACCCTCGACTTGGGAGTAGCCTTGTGCTACCAATCTCGCCTTGTTGCGAATGATGTTCCCATGAGCATCTTGTTTGTTCTTGAAGATCCACTTGGTTCCAATGACGTTGTGGTTCCCCAATGGCCTTGGCACCAATCTCCACACTTTGTTCTACTCGAAGTTGTTGAGTTCTTCATGCATGGCATTGAGCCGATCCGAGTCTTCGAGCGCCTCATAGACCTTTTGGGGTTCAACACAAGAGACAAACGCGTGATGTTCACAATACTTTGCTAATTGTCTACGAGTGCTTACCCCCTTTCTTAGACTTCCAACCACATTTTCCATGAGATGGCCTTGGGTGGTGAGCTTGGAAGCAATCTTCGCGGCACGACGCTCTAATTCCTCCTCGAATGTGGAAGGAGGAGGGTTGACTTGATCATCTTGAGCGCCGTCTTGAGCTTGTTCTTGATCTTGAGGTTGCTCTTGATCTTGAACTTGCTCGAGGGGGAGAACTTGACCTTGGGCATCTTTTAGAGGTTCACCACCATCTTGAGGTTGATCTTGCCCTTGGTCTTGTTCATGAGGTTGAGGGCCTTCACTTTGTTCTTCGGAAGCGTGTGGGTCTTGATGAGGTGATGGATCTACTTGAGTAGAGCATTGTCCTTCTCCTTCGGCCACAAGGGTTTCCTCAATGGGTAGAATTTGACCAATACCCATTCTTCTTATGGCTTGGGGAGGAATTTCATCACCTACATCACAAGTACCACTTTGCTCCACTTGGGAGCCGTTATTTTCGTCAAACTCCACGTTACACGTCTCCTCAATGAGTCTGGTGGACTTGTTGAGGACACGGTAAGCATGAGAGTTTGTAGCATAACCAACAAATATGCCCTCATGAGCTCTAGCCTCAAATTTAGACAAACGAACACCTTTCTTGAGAATGAAACACTTACAACCGAACACCCGGAAGTACTTGAGGTTGGGCTTGTTGCCGGTGAGTATCTCATAAGGAGTCTTGTTCAAGCCTTTGCGGAGATAGAGCCGATTGGATGCATGACATGCGGTGTTGATGGCTTCGGCCCAAAAGTTGTATGGAGACTTGAACTCCGCCATCATGGTCCTTGCCGCATCCATCAACGTCCGGTTCTTCCTTTCTGCTACACCATTTTGTTGAGGGGTATAAGGAGCAGCATATTGATGCTTGATCCCCTCATCACTGAGAAACTCATCCAAGGTGTAGTTCTTGAACTCGCTGCCGTTGTCACTTCTTATTGTCAAGATCTTTGCATCATGTTGACGTTGAGCTTCATTTGCAAAGTTGATGACGGTTTGTTGAGTCTCACTCTTCTTCTTGAAGAAGTATACCCAAGTGTATCTTGAGTAGTCATCCACAATCACCAAGCAATACTTTCTTCCTTCAATACTATCAAAGGATGGAGGCCCAAAGAGATCCATGTGAAGGAGCTCCAAGGGTCTCTTCGAGTAGATGATGGTTGAAGGAGGGTGAGCCTTTTCATGAAGCTTCCCTTCGATACAAGCACTGCAAGCACGATCTTTGGCAAAGCTAACGTTTGTTAGTCCACGGACATGGTCCCCCTTGAGAAGACTTTGCAAAGATCTCATATTGACGTGGGCTAAACGGCGATGCTAAAGCCATCCCATGTCAACTTTAGCCATTAGGCATGTCGCGGTCTTAGTGGGTCGCTCCGAAAAGTTAATCACATAAAGACCGTTCTCGACATGCCCAACAAAGGCCACTTTAAGAGTCTTGCTCCACAAGAGGGCCACGGTATCAATGTCAAAGAATGTATCAAAGCCCATGAGTGCAAGTTGACGAACGGAAAGAAAATTTTATGCAAGGGACTCAACAATCATGACTTTCTCGATCGTTAGATCATGAGAAATGACAACCTTGCCTAGACCCAATACCTTAGAATGTGATGCATCACCCCACTCGACATTGGTGGGCATAGATGGAATCTCTTGCACGTCCACCACCAAGTCCTTGCTTCCGGTCATATGATTTGTTGCTCCACTATCGAGCAACCATGATCCCCCACCGGAAGCAAACACCTACACGAGATCAATGCTTGGTTTTAGGTACCCTTTAGTAATGGGTCCTTTGATGTTAGTAACAAGGGTCTTGGGAACCCAAATAGACCATTCAATGTACTCATAAGAAGAACCAACAAATCGAGCATAAACATGTCCATCACTAGCACGGCACAACACATATGATGGGTTAAAGTCGGCGGCTTTGTTTGAGGAAATGCTTTTGCCCTTTTGGACATCACCTCCCTTCACTTTCTCCTTCTTCTTCTCAGGAGCACCCTCTCCCTCTTTCACAAACGTTTTTTTGAGAGGAGGAGGACGATTGGTCTTATTGTTCTTCTTCTTCTTGCTCTTGGACTTGGGTGCAAACCCAATTCCTTCCTTGGACACAACTTCCTTTTGATTGCTCAAAAGGTCGTTGAGGTTTTTCTCACCTTGAATGCAAGACACAAGGCCTTTCTCAAGTTGATCCTTAAGCTTGGCATTTTCCTCCACAAGATGCACATGCTCACAACATGGGTTAGTAGCACATGCATTATCAATTAATACCATATGAGGAAAGGTGGCCTTTTCCTTGATTAGCTTAACTTGGAGTTGAGCATGAGACTCTTTGAGGCTAGCATGAGTACCCTTCAAGACCTTGTGGGCCTTGTCAAGTATCTCAAACTCCTCTTTGAGTCTAGCATGATCAACCCCAAGTTTAGCCTTCTCGGAAGTTAGCACACGAGACATGACAAGAGCATGATCAAGATCTTTCTTTAACTTAGCATGGTCATCATTGTGTGACTCCTCAAGAGTCAAACGATGCACACGCTCTTCTTCAAGAGCATTAGAGAGATCCGATATCTCATCGACATAATCACGACTATGACCTTCCATCTTAGAGATGGTTTCTTCGTGAGCCTCGATCATGTCATTGGCCTCACCAAGTTGTTCCAAGAGAGCAACAAAGTGCTTCTTGGACTTGCCCTTGAGCTTACTCATAAAGACTCAAACTCATTCACTTCTTCATTAGACCCACAATGTTCATCAATGCAATCCTCCACGGAGGGATTAGGAATGATGGTGGTTCTAATGTTGGGGGTTACCTTGTTTGAAGCTTTAGCCATGAGGCATTTGGCGGTGATGTTTTCGTTGGGTGAATCAAAGAGAGACACTCGGGGAGTAGTGGCAATGGCAACGGATGCCATGGCCATTGCTTCTTCATTTTCATCATCATCGTCATCCTCTTGGTATTCTTCTTGAACCACCAACCCACGAGTGGGAGTCCTTTTGGCGAAGTTGTTCTTGTTGGGGAAGGACTTGGCTTTGTCTTTTCGGATGAACTTGCCACCATTGTCTTCCCGCTTCTCGTAAGGACAATCCGCAACAAAATGGCTCACATTGCCACAGTTGAAACAAGTTCTAACTCGTTGCTTGCCCTTGACGCCACTGGAGTTGTTCTTGTTGAAGTTGGGTCTTGAATTCTTCTTGTTCCAAAATTGTCTTGAAGCAAGGGCCATGTGCTCATGATAATCAAACTTGGTGTCCTCGGGGTTGCTTTCCTCATCTTCTACTTCTTCCTCTTCTTCCATAATAACCTTGGCCTTCAGAGAAAGGTTGGGCTTCTTGGCCCTTTGGGAACGAAGCACCGCATTGTCGGCGGTCTTATCCAAGATGTTCATTGCAATAAACTCATCCAACACTTCACTAGAGGTCATGGAGTGGAAGTCCGGTCTTTGGCGGATGACTGAGGACATGGCCTACTTGTAGGGCATCATGGCCTTGAGGAACTTGCGCTTGATCCAGTTGTCATCTGTGTCCTTACTCCCATGATCTCGGAGTGCGACCGCAAGTTTGGTCACTCTTCGAAAGAGTTCACGAGGTTCTTCATCCTCTTTCATTGCAAACTCATCGGCTTCATCTTGCACCACTTCATAGTTGGAGCGTTGAATGCTAGCACTTCCTCTGTACATACGCTCGACACACTTCCACGCTTCTTTAGCCATGGCATGAGGTCGAAGATGAGGAAGATCTTCGGGAAGGATAGCATCTTGGATGATGAAGAGAGCACTCTCATTGAATTGATTGTCCACTTCTTCTCGAGGGGTGAAGTTGCTTGGGTCATGAGGATAGAAACCTTCTTCAATGACTCTCCAAAGGTTAGTGTTCACATGTTTTAAATGTCGCTTGAAGCGATAAACCCAAGAATCAAAATCTTCATTTTTTACATATTTAGGAGGAGGACCGGCATGATTCAAATGAGTGGAGGGAATTGGTCCTTTATAGATAGGACGTTCCACATGGGCAAAGATGCCGGTGCCATGTCTACCACTAGTAGAAGGACTCTTTTCATTGTTAGCTTCCCCCTTATCGGAGTTAGCATCCGTCACCTTGTTAGTGGGATCACCCACTTTCATAGGCGAGGTAGATAGTTTAAGTCCCTCTAGAAATTCAGTAAACATGCTTTTAACCTCGGCCGTCATGGAGGTTTTCAATGTTTCTAAAGCCACATTGAATTCCTCACGTGAGACCGAGGTTCCCCCTTCGGCCGAAGATGAGATGGGATTCACACCGGAGTGTTCCTCCGCACCATCGTTGGTGTCAACCATACTCTTCGGACGGCAAAGTCCTTAATAAAGAGATGAGACTCTGATACCAATTGAAAGGATCGATATGGTTGACTAGAGGGGGGTGAATAGACAACTAACAATTTTTAAGCTTTTCTTAGTCAAATTAAACTTTGCAACAAAGTAGGTTGTCTAGATGTGCAACTAAGTGAGCAACCTATATGATGCAATGACAACTAGCACACAAGCAAGTAAAGGATGTAAACAAGTAAACTAGCTAAAGTAAAAGGCATGAGATAACCAATAGTGGAGCCGGTGGAGACGAGGATGTGTTACCGGAGTTCCTTCCTTTTAAGGGGAAGTACGTCTCCGTTGGAGCGGTGTGGAGGCACAATGCTCCCCAAGAAGCCACTAGGGCCACCGTATTCTCCTCACGCCCTCACACAATGTGAGATGTTGTGATTCCACTATTGGTGCCCTTGAAGGCGGCGACCGAACCTTTACAAGCAAGGTTGGGGCAATCTCCACAACAAACGGAGGCTCCCAACAACAACAACAACACGTCGAAGCTTCACCACAATGGAGTACGGCTTCGAGGTGACCTCAACCGTCTAGGGTGCTCAACACCCAAGAGTAACAAGATCCGCAAGGGATAAGTGGGGGAAATCAAATATCCTGTGGTGGAAGTGTAGATCGGGCCCTTGTCACCCAATCCCGAGCAAATCAACAAGTTTGATTGGCTAGGGAGAGAGATCGGGCGAAAATGGAGCTTAGAGCAACAATGGAGCTTAGAGGTGGAAGAGGTAACCTACTAGAGGTAGAAGACACCCCTTATATAGTCGTGGACAAATCCAACCGTTATCCAACAAGTTCAGCCCGCGACCCGCGGTACTACCGCTCCAGGGGCGCGGTACTACCGTGAGGCTGCGCGGTACTACCGTGGACGACCACGGTACTACCGCGGTAGCAACACAGGCCGGAACTGGCCTGACTAAGGGGCAGTACTACCGCTGGCGCGGTACTACCGCTCCCCCTTGCGGTACTACCGCAAGGCAGGAGAGTCACGGCCTGGGAAGGGCGCGGATGAAATAAATTACATCCGTGCCTACTTCCGCTGAAACTGGGGTGGTGCAAAAACCCGACGCGGTACTACCGCACGCAAGGTGCGGTACTACCGTGGCGGGCGCGGATGTAAAAAATTACATCCGCGCCTACTACCGTGGGTCAGCGATACTAGGTAGGAGGGCCACGGTACTACGGCTCCTAGGGAGCGGTACTACCGTGGGCCCCCGCGGTACTACCGCGCTGGACGAGCGGTACTACCGTGGTGGGCGCGGATGTAAAAAATTACATCCACCCCTACTACCGCACCGGAGCGGCACAAGGCCTGGGTGCCGCGGTACTACCGCTCAAGAGGAGCGGTACTACCGTGACACCTAGCGGTACTACCGCTTGTACCTGCGGTACTACCGCAAGTACAGCAGTAGTTGCCAGGTTTCCGCACAACCAAGATAACGAAGGGCAGCTCCAAAGTGCAGGGAAAGGGAAGACAAGTGTACGTGTTGATTTCACCCAAACCTTTCCGACGCGGACCCCCTCTTAATAGTACGGCTCTCCTACGACTCAAATCCACCAAAGAGAAACGTAGGACGACGCCGACTTCAATGGTCTCCGAGGGGCACCGAATCGTCTCGTGCCCAGTGATGAAGTATCTGAGAGACTCAACGCACACGATTAGTCCGCAAAAGCATTGTCATCAATCACCAAAACACCTCAGGGATAAACATGCCCTTACAATTAGGGGATATCCGGACAGCCGGACTATATACATCGTCCGGACTATTGAAGTGTGAAGATACAAGAATCAAGACTTCAGCCCGTGTCCGGATGGGACTCTCCTTTGCATGGAAGGCAAGCTTGGCGATCCGGATATTGTGTTTCCTTCCTTGTAACCGACTCCATGTAAACCCTAGCCCTCTTCCATGTCTATATAAACCGGAGAGGTTGGTCCTTAGAAGGCCGAGCACAATTACAATCATACCATCATAGGCTAGCTCTTAGGGTTTAGCCTCTACGATCTCGTGGTAGATCTACTCTTGTACTACCCATATCATCAATATTAATGAAGCAGGAAGTAGGGTTTTACCTCCATCGAGAGGGCCCAAACCTGGGTAAACATCTGTGTCCCTTGCTTCCTGTTACCATCAGCCTAGACACACAGGTCGGGACCCCCTACCCGAGATCTGCCGGTTTTGACACCGATAGGGACCCTTTTCAAAGATTACTTGTAAATAATTGACCATGGCAAGTATGTGATCACCGGTACAGATGGTGGGCTTCTTCCGGTGATCTCCCTCGCCTTTGAAATGCTTGCCTTTCTTTCGACATTGATGGTTGGTCGGAAGAAATCGACGATGCCCCAAGTGCACATTCTTCCTGCATTTGTCCAGGTATATACTTTCGGTGTCATCTAAACAGTGTGTGCACGTGTGGTATCTCTTGTTTGTCTGTCCTGAAAGGTTACTGAGAACAGGCCAATCATTGATGGTTACAAACAGCAACGCATGTAGGTTAAATTCATGTTGTTTGTGCTCATCCCACACACGTACACCATTTCCATTCCACAGCTGTAAAAGTTCTTCAACTAATGGCCTTAGGTACGCATCAATGTCATTGCTGGGTTGCTTAGGGCCTTGGATAAGAATCGACATCATAATGAACTTTCACTTCATGCACAGCCAAGGAGAAAGGTTATAGATACATAGAGTCATAGGCCAGGTGTTGTGGTTGCTGCTCTGCTCCCCAAAAGGATTAATGCAATCCGCGTTTAAACAAACCATACGTTCCTTGCGTCACCTGCAAAGTCCTCCCAGTGCTTTCTCTCGATTTTCTCCACTGCGACCCGCCAGCAGGTGCTCTCAACTTCCCGTCTTTCTTATGGTCCTCTCTATGCCATCGCATCAACTTGACATGCTCTTTGTTTCTTAACAGAAGTTTCAACCGTGGTACTATAGGAGCATACCACATCACCTTGGCAGGAACCCTCTTCCTAAAGTGCTTGCCGTCAACATCACCAGGGTCATGTCATCTTGATCTTATACCACAATGCACCGCATACCGGGCATGCATTCAAATCCTCATACGCACCACGGTAGAGGATGCAGTCATTAGGGCATGCATGTATCTTCTGCACCTCCAATCCTAAAGGGCATACAACCTGCTTTGATGCATACGTATTGTCGGGCAATTCGTTATCCTTTGGAAGCTTCTTCTTTAATATTTTCAGTAGCTTCTCAAATCCTTTGTCAGCTACACCATTATGTGCCTTCTACTGCAGCAATTCCAGTGTGGTACCGAGCTTTGTGTTGCCATCTTCACAAATGGGGTACAACCCTTTTTTGTGATCCTCTAACAAGCGATCGAACTTCAGCTTCTCCTTTACATTTCGCAGTGTCTCTTTGCATCAACAATGACCTGGCGAATATCATCATCGGGCACATCGTATGGTTCATCTTGATCTTCAGCTTCCCCCGCTGCAGCATCACCGTATTCAGGGGGCACATAGTTGTCATCACCCTCTTCTTCTTCTTCCTTGTCTTCCATCATAACCCCCGTTTCTCTGTGCTTGGTCCAAACATTATAGTGTGGCATGAAACCCTTATAAAGCAAGTGGTTGTGAAGGATTTTCCAGTCAGAGTAAGACTTCGTATTCCCACATATAGGGCATGGACAACACATAAAACCATTCTGCTTGTTTGTCACAGCCATTTCAAGAAAATTATGCACACCCTTAATGTACTCGGAGGTGCGTCTGTCACTGTACATCCATTGCCGGTTCATCTGCGTGCATTATATATAATTAAGTGTGTCAAAAACCATTATGGAACATTATGAATACAGAAGTGACCAAATTAATAGAAGTTCATCATCACATTAAAACCAAAGTACATACATAGTTCTCATTGAATAATATATAGCTCTCCAGAGCATCTAACTAAACCATACATTGAAACTATCTAAAACATCTCAATGCAACAACAAATGTGATCATAATTGCAACTAAGGTAACAATTGATCAAACGGCATAATGATACCAAACCTCAGTATGAATGGCATATTTTCTAGTCTTTCTAATCTTCAAGGGCATTGCATCCATCTTGATCTTGCGATCATCAACGACATCCGCAACATGCAACTCCAATATCATCTTCTCCTCCTCAATTTGTTTTCAATTTTCCTTCAAGTAATAGTTTTCTTCTTCAACTAAATTTAACCTCCCGACAATAGGGTCGGTTTGAATTTCCGTTTGACATACCTCCTAGATAAAAAAAAATCTATGTCACATTGCTCGGCATAATTGTCATAAACACTAAATGAAACAAATAGTTATAAAAAATAATATATATACCACATCCGAATCATAGACAGGACGAGGGCTGACGAAGGCGGATACCAAAATCATCGCACTATATAATAACAAACAATAAAAGTAAGAAAATTACACAAGTATCTATCTAAATCATACAAGTAAGAACGTTTTTCTTTTAGAAAGAAGATAAGAAAAAGAGGCTCACCATGATGGTGCCGGCGGCGAGATCAACGCAGGCGATCGACAGCAGTGAGGACGGGGACGGGACAGGACCGACAGCCTAACCTATACAAATCTTGAGGAAAATGGAGCTTGGACAAGGAGCTTCGAGAGGAGAAAGCTTAAGTGTGGCTCGGGCATTTCATCGAACACCTCATGTGCATAGGAGGTGAGCTAGAGCACAACATACCTCTCCCAAAAAACAGAGCACTCCACTGCTCTGCTCGCGGGCGAGGGGTATATATAGGCATCTCATTGGTCCCGGTTCGTGGCTGGAACCGAGACTAAAGGACAACCTTTGGTCCCGGTTCAAGCCACCAACCGGGACCAATGGTCGTGTGCCAGGAGCGAGGTCCATTGGTCACGGTTCGTGCCTGGAACTGGGACCAAAGGGGCCAGACGAACCGGGACCAATTCCCCACGAGGCCCGGCCGGCCCCCTGGCTCTTGAACCAGGACCTATGCCCCCATAGGTCCTGGTTCGTGAGTGAACCGGGATTAATGGGCTTGCCCTGCTTAGACCAAAGCCCTGTTTTCTACTAGTGTACATCGCTTAGGTGCTTGTCTCAGGCCATATAAAGATTTCAACAACTTATACACTTCTCCATTCTGACCATCTATTACAAAGCCATCTGGTTGTTCCATGTAGATTTTCTCGTCTAGCTTTCCGTTCAGAAAAGCCATCTTAACCTCCATCTATTGAACGAGAAGACCATGCGAGGTTGCCAATGATAGTAATACTCGAATAGTGGCCAGTCTGGCCACAGGTGAATAAGTATCGAAGAAATCTTCTTCTTCTTTCTGGGCATAACCCCTGGCCACAAGCCTAGCCTTGCACTTTTCAGTCGTACCATTGGGCCTAAACTTCGTTATGATCACCCACTTACATTCTAATGGTTTGCAGCCATAGGGGCATTCAGTGATTCCCATGTCCCGTTAGCCATGATGGAATCCATCTCGCTACGGACATCATCTCTCTAGTAGTCAGCTTTTGGAGATGTATATGCTTCTGAAATAGAAGTGGGAGCATGAAAATACTCAATGACAATTGTGGCAGCACAAATTTGGCATGTGCTAGCTATTCATAATCGTTACCTACATTTGAAACCATGGCTAGAGGGCTTAGTTGTAGGCTTGGAGGATCAAACACGTGCAAAACAAACACTCAAGACATTTGTTACTAGGAAGATCACCTACATTCCTCAAGCACCGCCTCATTGAACAAACCAAGATGGCCTAGCCTCATCGGGCAACGAGGACCACAAACACCACACTCCTCAACACTAGCAGGAGGAAGGTCGCGACCATGAGGAGGGAGACGGGAAGGTCTTATTCGAAATGGCTACACCACTGCCATCAAAGCACAACTACGAGACATTCCTCACCCATAACCTATCTACAAGTCGGGCACGAGGCACTCGGTTTCCTGCCCTACGGCTGCTCTAGCAGCAGGGGGGAGGGGATCTCGTGGGCTCTCAGGTAAATCCAATCCATTAGTCCTTGCAATGAATGCTCGCTCTATCGCTCAATAATGGGTGTATAAATTTCTCTACAAATAGTAGTCTACTAGATTTTTACATTTTATTGTATGTGAATTATACATAGGCACTCAAGAGTCTTGTAAGAATGATGGATGTACATTGTTTTTACATTCATGTCCGCATGTCGAGGCTTGACCCATGAGGGACATGACGTTCAAGCCGTCTTCCATTATGACACACAACTCTAGCTATGTGTAGTAGAGGCGGCACTATACATCATCGCCCTGGGGGAAGGAGTGTGACTAGTGGTTACGCCGCGCATGCCTATTTTTTTATCCTTGCTACCTCTCAATCCCATTTTTTTCGATAAAGGGTTTTTCATTGAATTGAAATATCGAGTTGATACAACCGCATCAAAGACCATCCGGTTTCTGCATAGCTAGATGCACACAGCCAAAGTTCCAAAGTACTAGAAGCCAAAATAAAAAGGCAAAAGACGCCAGCAGTAGCGAAAAAAGATAAAAGAGGCCTAAGGTGATGCCGGTCCAATCCGAAGGTCACACCGCCATCCATGAGGATAAAAAATGTCCCTGGCCGAGCACTCCAACCGGGTAGAAGCCATCATAAAAAGGTCTCTGTCCTCCGGCCTCTGCAGGATAGACCACATACGGAGCCATCGCGAGCATATATGAATTACCTGCATAGGAGATGAAACATTTTTATGATTAAAAACAATATCATTCCTGGTGAGCCACAACGCCCAACATAAGGCAGCCGCCTCCGCAAGAATGTGCTTAGACAATTATTTATCTATTCCCCTCAACCAATTGCCGAACATATTCCGTACGCTGCGTGGAGGATATAGATTCGAAGCAATTTGGACTATTGCCCATACCAATCTAGCAAACTTGCAATCAAAAAATAGGTGTTTAATGGATTCATTATGATTGCAGAAAACACATTTTTTGCAGCCTTGCCAGTTTCGTCGAGCTAGATTGTCCCTAGTTAAGATAACTCCTTTGTCGAGAAACCATAGGAAAATTTTCACTTTTAGAGGAATCTTAAGCTTCCACAATTTTCTATTATCAGATGGAACCTCGTTATGAACCAATGCATCATACATGGATTTAACCGAAAATCTTCCATTCAGATGCAGGTTCCATTTAAAGATGTCCGATTCAGCCGACAATTGGACAGCTCCCAAACGAGTCAGCAAATCGTTCCATGCAGTCAGACGAGGTCCAGAAATCGTTCTGCGAAAAGAAATATCCGGGTGTTCTTGTCCCAATACCTGCTTAATCGTGACAAACTTATGTCTAACTATCCGATATAAGCTTGGGTATTGCATATTTAGAGGAGTAGTCCCGAGCCAGGTGTCTTCCCAGAACCGAATCTGGGAGCCGTCCCTAACCGAGAAAGTGCCAAATTGGAAAAAGAATTCTTTAGCTTTCATAACCCCACTCCAAAAATGAGAGTCACCTTGATTTCCAGTAGACCTGGGAGATTGCTTTGGACCCAACATATTTATTACGAATGATCTCCTGCCAAACACCATCCTCAGTGAGTAATCTGTATACCCATTTGCTGAGCAATGCAATGTTTTTGATCTCAAGATCCTGGATTCCGAGTCCCCCTTGGCTTTTAGGACGACATAATATATTCGACCTAGCCAAGCGATATTTCTTTTTTTCATTGTCACTCTGCCAAAAAAAACCTTGATCTAAAATAATCAAGGCGTTGGAGAACACCTTTTGGCAGATGAAAAAAAGATAGCATGTAAAGGACCATGTTGGTAAGAACCGAGTTGATCAGAACTAGTCGGCCCCCATAGGACAAGAGTTTGGCCTTCCAGCTCGCCAACCGTTTCTCCAGTCTCTCTTCAACATGTTTCCATTCAGCGATTGTCAAACGCCGATAATGAATAGGAATACCTAAATATCGAATCGGAAATTGGCCTAGTTGGCATCCAAAAATATCAGCATATTCTTGTGAAGTTTCTGCGGCTTCGCCAAAGCAGAAAAGTTCACTCTTATGAAAGTTTATCTTAAGGCCAGAAAGATCCTCAAAAGCACATAATAACAATTTGAGGTTTCTAGCCTTTTCTAGGTCGTGATTCAAAAACAAAATGGTGTCATCCGCATACTGTAAGATTGACAGGCCTCCTTCTACTAGATGAGGAATGACCCGGTGATTTGACCAGCTAGCTTGGCCCTCTCAATGAGAGTAACTAGCATATCAGCCACGATGTTGAAAAGGATAGGTGATGCGGGGTCGCCTTGGCATAGCCCCTTCCTAGTCTGGAAATAATTGCCTACGTCATCGTTCACCTTGATAGCCACGCTACCTCCAGACACAAAGTTCTCAACCCATCGGCACCAAGTATCGGAAAACCCTTTCACACGAAGAATTTGAAGCAAAAAAGGCCACTTCACCTTATCATAAGCTTTCTCGAAGTCAATCTTAAAGATGACCCCATTCAACTTTTTACGGTGGAGCTCATGAACAGTTTCATGTAGGACAGCAACACCGTCTAAGATGTTCCGTCCTTGCATGAAAGTTGTTTGTGTTGGTTTGACTACATGGTCTGCGACCCCATTCAGCCGGTTAGTCGCGACCTTGGTGAAAATTTTAAAGCTCACGTTTAATAAGCAAATCGATCTATATTGTTGAATCCGATTGGCATCCTTTATCTTTGGTAAAAGGATAATTTCACCAAAATTGAGTCTGGAGATGTCTAGTCTATGAGCATGCAGTTCATTAAACAATTGAACCAGGTCAGACTTTAACATATCCCAAAAAAATTGATAAAACTCCGCTGGAAAACCATCCGGTCCCGGAGATTTGTTGTGTTTCATTTGAAAAATCGCAGTTCGTATTTCCTCCTCAGTGAAAGCAGAGGTTAGGAATTCATTTTCTGCAGCGGAAACTTGCTGGATGTCATGAAAAATAGACTCATCCATCTCCAGCGTAGTTTCCGAGGAAGGACCAAACAAGTCTTTATAGTATTTTGTAATAAAGTCCTTGAGCGGAGCGTCCCCCTCAATGCGACCCTCGTCCTGATCAAGGGTGAATATTCGTTTCTTTCTATGTCTGCCATTGGCTAACATTTGAAAGTACTTCGTGTTATCATCCCCAAGTACCAACGAGTCGCTCTTGCACCGTTGGTACCATTTGATTTCCTCTTCGCGTAAGAGACGGGCTAGCTGCTCATTGAGATGACTTTTTTGCTCAATCTCAGCCGCAGATAGAAGCCTCACCTCCGCGATCTTATCTAAGGAGTCGATCAAGACAGATAGTCGCAACTTCTCTTTCTTATAAATCTCAGCGGTGTGTTTAGCCCATCCGCGGAGGAATTGGCGCAATGCACGAATGCGATTATTCCAACATTGAATTGGTGTATCACCCTGTGTTGGGCGTTGCCACACCTTTTTAACCAATTCAGGGAAACCCTCTCTAGTGAGCCACCCCAGTTCAAATTTAAACTGATGGCGGTTCGAAGTGGGTGCTGCTTGACCAAAATCAGTAAGCAATGGAGCATGATCCGATAAGGCCTCAATTCTCTCCAAAGCCCGCACTGATGCTAATGGATATTTAAATTCCCAGTCTGTGGTGACTCGCACCCGATCAAGTTTTTCGAACGTCGGGATAGATCTATTATTGGCCCACGTAAATTGGCGCCCGAGAGAGAGAGAGTTCCCGCAAATCAAGACTGTCAATGACAGCATTAAAAAGAAACGGCCATCGAGTGTCGAACCTATCATTGTTTTTATCCTGCTGGTATCGCAAAATATTATTGAAGTCCCCCCCAAGTAGCATGGGGTGAGGATTTTCTCTGCAGGTATTGACAAGTTCTTTGAGGAAGGCCGCTTTAAATTCATCTTGAGCAGCACCATATACGGCAACCAAGCTCCAAATGAAATTATCGGATTTGTTTCTAAGGTGGAATTTAATATGATACTCCCCTTTGAAGTAGAAAGAAGTTTCAAGTAAGTGGAGTGTATTCCTAAAAGAATACCTCCGGACCTCCCTGAAGGCGGCAGGATATGCCATTCGTAATCTTTGCCACATGAAAAATGGTCCAACTCACGGCGTTGGAAAGTCACGCTTACTACACTCAGAGATTGCCACGAAGTCGAGGGCATGATCCCTAACACAATCGGAAATATGTTTGTACTTAACCAAGTCACCAAGACCTCTGCTATTCCAAAACATTCCTTTCATGGAGAAACTTTATTACGTTTGGATACTTTGGTCTTCTTCTTAGGGCGACCCTTTTTACTACCAGAGTTAGACTTGTTCTTACGTACCGATGCAACGAGCTCACAAAGCATCGTATCACGCATGGTATCTTCAAAGTCTACCTCTGTAGTATCATTGACTAGATGAGAGAGGAGTCTGCCTTCATGGTTGGCATCGGACTCCTCATCCTCCTCATCTGATACTAGTGGATCCACCGTCAGAAGCGTTCTAGGAGCAACCGTAAGCCGGTCGAACTCCATTTGCTTAAGAGCTTTAACTGAGAAATCAACTACTGCATCATTTCTACCTAATGAAATACCAAGGCTAGCAATATTTGAAGACATTTTGGCTTTATCAAAAGATAGAAATGATTTGCAAGGAGACGTACCATCAAAGTCGAGGTTCCGCGATGCCGTTCTACGCATGGCCCTCTGCATGGAATCCTCATCAGTGGCAGAGGCCCCATCAACCCCCACAACATGGCGGCCGCTACGTCTAGGCGGTGAAGTAGTAAACTCCGAAGCAACCCGCATCCCAGAGGGCCGGAAAGGTGGTGTAGACGGCTCTGGCGTAGCAGCGGGAGACCTAGAACGCTGCAGCTCATCCTCCATAACAGCGATACAAGGAGCAGCCTCCTCATCCCGCGGCGGCGACGCAGGAGACAACGCTGGCCCCGTCGACGCTGCGGGAGACCGTGAAAGCTGCAGCTCATCCTCCATGACAGCGTTCGTAGGAGCAGCCTCCTCGTACTGCGACGGCGGCGCAGGAGACAGCGCCCGAAGCGTCGCCAAGGCCATGTCATGATCTGCACGCACCGCCGGGGAGAAAATCACACCCCGACGACCAGAAGACCGAGAAGAAGCCGATGTAGGTGTCGTCAGATGCTCCAAAGCAGCCTCCGGCGGTGATCCCATCGCCAAGGGCGCCGCAGGCCCATCAACCCATGTCCGAATAGCTGACATGGGCAAAGCATCCGGTTGAGGTGGTGGAGGCGGTGCATAGCTGGCAAGCGAGGGAGGGTTCTGGGGCGGCACGAGCTCCGTTGCCGCTGGCGGGTCCCCCGACAAAGGCCGCGATGCCAAGCATGGATGTGTACTGGCAGGAACGGTCATGGAAGAGGTGATTTGCATCGGAACCACTCCTCCCAAGGAAGATGATGCCTCCGTGTTAGCTGACGACGAAGACGCTTTCGGCCTCTTGCTTTTGTCATCAGCCCTTGAAGTGTCCTCTCGATCATGCGCCTTGTCCCCTTCCGTATCATCGCCATGCTCCCAAACGCGAGGCACAAAATCAGCGTCCACACAGAAATCATCATCTTCCAGAGTGTACCGGAATTTATAGCCCTTCTTCTGAACAACCACATCCGACGAGAGGGAGTTGACATGGCTCATCTTAAAAGCATCAAGATTAAGCACGCCAACCTGAATCCTCACAATACCACGACGGCGCAAGCAAAGGAGGTCGACGTCAAGAGTGGCGCCAATAACAGAGCCAACTGCCCAGAGACCCAAGAAATGCCGGAGAGCGTGAGGAACTCCGTGTACATGCACCCAAACTGGAATAAGCTCAAAACGATTCGGAATCTCCTCGGAATGACAAGCCTTGAACTCCAAAGTGACATTATGCGATTTGATGAAGACCGTGAAACCAGTAACTCTCAGGAGCACCTCGTCACTGGGAAAAGACATGATAAAAGCATTCTGGCCATGACGGATAGCCTCCCACGTCCACTGTTGCTAAGATCCCTCTCAATCCCATGCAGCGCGATTATGTACTCACTCCATTTTTATTTACTTCGCATATTAGCTTTGCCTCGAGTCAAACTTTGTAAACTTTGACCAAGTTTACACACAAAATTATTAGCATCTACAATACCAAATCAATACCATTAGAATCATCATTCAATATATTTTCATACATATATATTTGTTATTATGAAAGTTTAGATTGTTTTCGATAAACTTGGTCAAAACTTTATAAAGTTTGACTTAGGTCAAAACTAATATGCTGAGTAAATAAAAACGGAGGAAGTAATAAAAATCTACTGTACTACTTATCTGAAGCTTGTAGAGGCTTGATCTCGTACAGTGAAGCTATGAGAAACAACCACAACTACATGTGCAGCTACCGGCTGATAACATAGACGAGCCCATTTATAAAGGCACTGAGTCCAGCTCGCGTGTGGGCATGTAGTTATGTGACGGTCTCCCGGCTGGGTGCAGTATCTTTTAAGATCATCACAAAGCTTGTCCTTGGACCACCTACCTTTATGTAGTACTCCTATATGTACCTAGCTTTTTTTTGCAGGGTAAATGAGAGTTTTATTTGGGCTCGGCAGTGGTGGTGCTTGCGTTCCTCTCATGTGGGCGTTGCCGTGGAGGCTAGGTGTCCTAGGTCGTGTTGTAGCGTTGTATTCCCGTCGTCCTGCAAAAATAGATCAGCCATTGTTGATGTGCAAGAAAAGAAAAGCCGATCAGAACGCACCCACGTTTTGCACGGTTGACTGAAAAGAAAAGCCTGGCGATAACATGGCCCGTGTGGTAATGTAGTGGCGTAAATGGTCTCAATTGAAGAAAATATAGATGCACTACGTTATGAGAGCATTGCAAAGGTCGTCCTCGACTCACCTACCTTTTGCACGTATGTGCCTGCCGTGGTTAACCTATCTCTATCATGTGTATTCCCAGCGAGCCATGTTATCGCCAGTCCTCCTTGTAAAATTCTAGCTAAATGCATCAGGATTCTAATTCGATTTAACAAAGATAACTGATCGGCCCAGCTATAAAAACGGTGAGTGCAGCTGCCATGAAAAACCATAGGGAAGAAGAGCCCCTTGCCGTCAGAGAGAGCATATCAGCTCCAGATCATTGTATAACTGGACTAGGCGATGCACATTAGAGACATTAACATCATCACCCTATCATAAGGAGTGTCGCCACAAGCGGCTGCGCAACGCAGGACTGCTCGTCCAGATTCGCGTTGCCTCCCAATCCCATGTTGTGCGGTCATGTAATGAACACCTCCTCATATATAGCATGGATAGCCTTTCTCATGGAGTAAAGGTATGCCAAACAACCAGAATCGCACCCGTGAATATAGCTAGCTAGCTCGGCCAAAGAAAATACCTGCTGATAACATAAACGAGTTAATTGAGATACCTGCTGCTCGGCCAAACGAGTTAGCAGAGAGAGCCTTGGCTCAGTGGTTGGGTATGTGGTTGTGCAACCCAACGACCCGAGTTCAATTCCCAGAATTGACCTGTGATGTACAGGGGTTTCCTCCGTTTATTGAGGATCAAGTTTGATGTGTGGTGGAATCACTCATCAAGAAATATCTTGATACTCATTTAAAAAATACCTTAGTTGGTGCAGAGGCCGGGAAGTGAAAATCTCCCCATATTTTAAGAGATATTCTTCACGAAAGCTCGCCCCTCGTGTCGCCCCGCGGGCAACCCGAGGGAGAAAACCCTAGCCGCCGCCC
The DNA here is from genome assembly GCF_018294505.1 of Triticum aestivum. Classification (NCBI taxonomy): domain Eukaryota; kingdom Viridiplantae; phylum Streptophyta; class Magnoliopsida; order Poales; family Poaceae; genus Triticum; species Triticum aestivum. Next base: position 530,899,582 of record NC_057807.1, read on the forward strand.
CTCGAGTCTCATCCTCCTCTCCCCTTCCTCGCCGCCGTCCATAGCGCCGCCGGGCGAAGCCTGGCCGGCTGGACGGCGGCGGGGCTTCTCCCCATCCTCTCCGTCATCCTCTCCGTCCTGGCTGGCGCGGGACAGCGGGATTCAGAGGAACGCCGGGCGAACGTGGGGTCCGGCGGCGCGGCGGACGGGTCTCCCATCAGCGTCGTGCGCGGCGCGTCGTGAGGTGGTGGCTGTGTTGGCCTGACCGGTGGTCGCGGGTGCCGCCGGATTCAGATCGGATCCATCTGGATCCTTTCTTCGGACTCCGTCGGCCGTTGCGGGGTGGTGATGATCGTCGCTGGCCACGTCGGATCGTTGGATTCGGCGTCTGGAGATCTACAAGGAGCTCTTCTCGATCCTCCTTTCTAGTGGGTTGAGCCCCATGGCTTTTTCATCTTCGCGGGTTTCAGATCGTGGCTTGCCGGATCCGGAGTACACGGAGGTTTGGTGGCATAGGATGGGGACCGGAGGGAACTTTGGTCGGCTTGTTCGGCCTGGCGCTGTTACCCTTCCTAGAGGCGAAGACGAGGTCCCCCCTATCCACCCCCGAACCCTTTCCGGACGAAAGTCCAAAATTCAGTCTGGATTGGGCGGCGGCGGCGTCCTGCGCGTCGTATCCTCCATGGAGGCGCCGTCTTGGGAGGAACTGCTGTTCAGGGGAGAGATGTTGTGGATGGTGGGCTCCGAGTAGCTCCAGCAGTGGCGATGGTGTGGAGGTTGCCAGGTGGTGCGGCGTTGTATCTACCGCGTCATTGACGATGAGTGGTGGCGGCATGGTGCAGTTGCATATCGACGACGGATGCGGCTGGATGGACGAGCACAGGGTGGTCGAGCTGTCTGGCGCCATGGTGGCGTCGACGGCAGGCCTAGCAAGGTCTGTGCGTCAGTACCTGCTCTGGAGATGGATCGGTGGAAGAAGGCGGCGGCAGCCTCGGTGAGTGCGCAGGACCGGCGTGTGACCCAGTCCCGGTATGTGGCTAGGATGGGGCATCCGACATTAGATGTTAGGATTTGGTGCAATGTCTGTTTGGTATTAGGCTCGGTCATTCGGCACACTGCATCAAGGGGGTAGGAGTAGCGACAGATATTGCCTAAATGATGGCTTCAGGCTTACTGATGTACTATTTTGTAAGGTCTTTTGTGCTTAATAATTAATAAAATGGCCGTATGCATCGTCCAGATGTAGAGGCCGGGGGTGCTTCCTCCTTTTCTAAAAAAAACATAAACGAGTTAATTTATAAAGGCACTCTTGGGACCAGCTGGTGTCTCGACATGTAGTTATGTGACAGTCTCCAAGCTAGGTGCATGAATGTGAGGTGCAGTGTATATGTTCGAAGATCATCACAAAGCTTGTCCCTAGACCACCTACCTTGTGTATGTACCTAGCTTGATTCACCTGCCTTTTTATTTGCCATTTATGTTACACACTTTCATCTTTGATGTTGCTCGCCATGATGTATATATACTAGGGGTTGGGGCACGCCGATATATGTGCGCCTCCGGAAGCGGCCCTCTGCGGTGCTAGCTGGACGAGTGCCCATTCCAGAACCTTTTCTCTAATTAGTGGCAAATATGCACAATTTACTCGTATGCATAGCTGCTTTGCTCCCTGATTTCAGTCGTATGCATGATCATTCGTATATGCTAGTAGCTCAGACCTCAGATCCAGCACGGAAGAACTTGATTACGATTCACTTGTACAAAAATGGACAGAGTTTTTATCACAAAGACATAGCAACGAGAGACTTGTGCTTTACAAATCAAATGCTTTCAAACATGTGGACATGAGTTTCAAAGGAAAGTTGGACTCATTTACAGATGGATTTCCCTTCAATTACAATTTACATAGAATTCTTCTCAAGTGTTATGCTGGCTAGCTCGTTTCCATCCATCCATATGCTACTCTATTGAGAGAAATTGTGCTGGCAATATAACCACATATGATTCGTTAGGTGAAATCGTGCTGGCAGTATAACGGTTGACTCTGGAGTACCTGACCAAACAAGACAAGACTGGGGGCTAGCAACAAAGAACCACCCAAATAGGCCGAGGTTCATGTTGCACAAATTGTGGTGTTTGAGTGAAAAGCGAGGGACCGGGGAGCGAAGAAGCTTCTGCCGTGAGGGACAAGCGGAAAATGTGTCTAGTATATAACCAAGTTTGGATGACAGACTAGATTCTAGTATCAAGATGAGACTTTCATTAGACTCGTCTTCACGACTTCAAATGATCGTTTTTTTTTTCAAAATTGCAGGATTACTGCCTTCATTAAGGAGAAAAGAGTTGCTCGGTTACTTAGAGAAAACCGAGCGAGCACAACCAAAGGAGCTTCTGCCGTGAGGGAGAAGCAGAAAATGTGTCTAGTATAACCAAGTTTGGATGACGGACTAGGTTCTAATATCAAGAAGATGAGACTTTCATTAGAGTCTTCTTCATGACTTCAAATGATCGTCCAGTTTTTTTCGAAATTGTAGGATTCCTACATTCATTAAGAAGAAAAGAGCTGCTCGGTTACTTAGAAAAAACCGAGCGAAAACCAGATTGTCCAGTTAATAAGGGAAAACTCGACGACAAAATCATCACAACTGCTAAGCGGCCCATATAAGATACCCACTCACACCATTCCCAAGAGTGCCTCGCCAAGACAGCGCGCAGGCTTCATCGTTATCACTCCTTACCTAGAGGTGTTATCGACACCCCTAAACCCTGAGCAAAACGACTCTGACTTTGCCGTACACTACTAGGGAAATGCTTATGGATAGAAGTTTACCAGTAGCGCGTTTTTATGACCCCACACTACTAGTATTTACCAGTAGCGCTGGGTAGAAAACACGCTACTACTAACATATAACAGCAGTATTTGTTTGCTTGGGCCGCGCTACTGTTACATGGGCCGCAGGGCAGAAACAGTAGCCCACTTAGCTGTAGCGTTTGTTCTGAAAGGGCACTACAACTGGTGGGCTTAGCAGTAGCGCGGTGCTCTAACCAGCGCTACTACTATATATAGCAAAAGAAAACCGGCCCGAGTGCCCCCGCACCCCCTCACTCTCACAATCGATCCCCTCCGCCCGACGACGCCGCCGCGGTTAGGGTTCGTCCCCGGCCGCCTCACCCCCATCGACGGTGACGTGTGCCGCCACCACGTGCGGTCGCCTCTCGCCTCCTCCGACGCTCCAGCCCCGTAAGTCCCCCTCTCGATCTCCTCCTCCCTGTGCGCGCCACACTAGCTAGGCTCCAATCGATTTGCCGTGGCGGCTCGCCATGTTTTGGGATTTAGGGATTGCACGGTGGCTCCGCGCTTCAATGCATGGCTCCAATCGATTTGCCGCGGCGGCTCGCCACTCCCCTTGCTGCCCCTACGCGGCGCTCCGCCCTCTCTGTTAATTAGTATCACATATGGATTAATAGGATTAGTATCACATATGCATCTCTAGATCCTACTGTTAATTAGTATCACATAGGGGAGAGAGTAGAGAGAGGGGTTAGGTGAGAGAAGTAGAGGATTTTGTTGCTCACCGAAACTTAGGAGAGAGTAGAGAGAAGTAGCTAGAGAAGTAGAGGCTTTTAGCACATATAATTGAAACTTGGGTTTCAATTCTTGGCTGCTGCCCCTGGAGGAGTGGTGGCTACGGCGGTGCCTAGTGTTCTAGGGTTTAGAGAGGGGGCGTCCATGTCGTGCCTTTTCCGGAGAGGAGCCACGGGCGGCGTCGGTTGCCGTGTGCCGTTTCGTGAACGCCTCCACATGCTCAAGTTTGTCGATGGTGGTCGTAGGATCGGCTCCCCTTCTGAAATGGTGCCATGGGAGCTTTCGAGATACGCTCCTAGAGCCCTGGTGTCGTCTAGCTCTGATATGACGACAACAGTTGAGGGTTCACCATAGTGCTCGACCGTAGAATCGTGAGCATTTTTTTAGCTCTGATATGACAGCAACGGTTGAGGGTTTCAATTCTTGGCTACTGCCACTAGCTTCTTTGTTGGACTGAACTTTATGTTTACTTTTTAGTTGTTATTTTGCTTGCCATGTGAACTCTAGCTATGAAAACTTTATGTTTACTTTTTGGATCGTTAATCCTTTAATCATATTGCTTTAGGGAAATGGCGCCACCACCACCACCACCATGTCGACGGTGCAAGTCAAGGTGCGCCAGCAGCCTTGCAACTGGCACGCTGTTTGGCATCTACTTCGAATCTAGTTTTCTTCATGCGGCGGTAATAAATTATATGAAACTAGTAACTACTATTTTATTTTTAGTGTTATTGGCATTAATGCATCGTGTATATATCATTTTGCTTTTTGTACACAAATCGTCCCATACAATGTGAGGTCAGAAGTCAACAATCTGACTAGAGACTTTGTGACCTTTGAGGCTCCTGGGGGCCCCTACACTATGGAGATCGAGAAAGGGCAAAAGATGATGCGGGTGGGAGGAGATGGATGGGTCCGTTTCATCGACAACATGCGTAGCACCGGTGGTGAGTTGATCAGCTTCTCCTTCAGAGCTGAAAGACCCAAGCTGGCGGTGATTTATGTCAACAAAGCAGAAGATTATGAGGATGATGAGGATGACGACGACCCACTCGATGATGCCATCGTAGCTCAAAGAATGAAGTTGAGCGAGGAGGAGGTGTGCAACCTATGGGACATCATTCCGCCACGTGCTGACTTCGTCGGGGTGCCATTCGTGACCCGCCTGACAAGTACCATGGTTGATCGGCATATCAAGGTATGTTGCATTTACTGTAGTTTTTAGAGTAATTTGATGATATGCTTTATTGTTATACTTAGTGTAGAGTCCGATGATATATATGCTTAGTGAATCTTATATGCTTTATTGTTATAATTTAGTGTAGAGTCCGATGATATATATGCTTAGTGAATCTTATATGATTTATTGTTATACTTAGTGTAGAGTCCGATGATATATATGCTTAGTGAATCTTATATGCTTAGTGAATCTTATATGTTTAATGAATCTTATATGCTTTATTGTTATACTTAATGTAGAGTCCGATGATATATATACTTAGTGAATCTTATATGCTTTATTGTTATACTTTAGTGTAGAGTCCGATGATATATTTGCTTAGTGAATCTTATATGCTTTATTGTTATACTTAGTGTAGAGTCCGATGATATATATACTTAGTGAATCTTATATGCTTAGTGAATCTTATATGCTTTATTGTTATACTTAGTGTAGAGTCCAATGATATATATACTTAGTGTAGAGTCCGATGATATATATGCTTCGTGTAGAATGTGTGAGGCTACTTATTAATTAATATGTTTTTCTTATTCATAAATTTCCAAAGAGTCTATCTGAGAGTTGTGGTATCAAGCCTGATGAAGAAGGCTCTGCTGGAATACGCCTTACCGCAAGGGGTTCCGTCACCACTTGTGCGTACGGCGTGGACACGGACGGTCGCACACACTTCAACTCGGTTGGGTGAAAGAGCTTCCTCGTCGACAAGAATCTTCATGTTGGACAGGCAATCCTAATTACTATCAGGAACAACCACCGCCCAGGCTTGAGAATGATGGTCGTCATCGACATCATCTAGAACTTCATATGCATGCGTGTGGCTGTTGAACCATATATATGCTAGTATGACTACCTAGTAGACTTATCAACTATGATCTATCCATGCATTGTTGACTACTATATGAGTTTGTGAGATTGTGTGGTTATATTAAATGTGGTACTGTCGTTCATGTTTGTGAGATGGTTCTGTGAACTTAGTTTATTTGCACTGGACTTGTCTTGATTTTCATGAATATTGCACATGACTGCTTTTTTTTATTTTTTTTTCTATTTGCCTAGTTGTAGCGTGGGAAGAAAATAAGGCGCTACTACTACGTGATGATAGTAATAGCGCTGGTGGAGGAAGCAGCGCTACTAATAAGTATTTTAGCTGCAGCGCTTGTTCAGAAACGCGCTACTGTTAAATAATAACAGTAGCACGGGTGCCCGCGCTACTGGTATGTAAAAAACCAGCGCCACTAGTAAGCTTTTCTCTAGTAGTGGTAAGTGTCGTTGACTCAACCCACTCCGTAGAGGCCCAATGGAGCTATATGAAGATCCGCGCCATTCGAGTTCCTCTATGCAGCTATGATCGGGTCAGTGTGTCATCATTCAACTATCATTGATATGCTGTTAGACTTGTAGTTATATCATCATGACTTTTTCCAATAACTAGTGTAGCTTGTTAAGATGGTTACATTCGACATGGTAGAAGCTGCAAGCTGGACCTAACTTCAGCGAAGAAAACTGCTATCAGCTTTCCTGAATCATCACATCAGACAGAAGAAATGATACACATTTTGTACCTCTTGCCAACAAGATATGTCTGCTTAATTTCTTATAAGGAGTGTTGCCACTATCATTGTTTTAAATAGCGAGCTATGCCAAATAGTGGTGCTTCTCCAAGTCACTACAAGGAGGCTATAGCCGGATATTACAAAACTTTTTCGCACAATTGTATATGAACCCTATGGCCTTTCGTTTAGCGGCACCCTGCTCAAAGCGCTATAGAAGGGCTATAGCCAGCTATTTAAAACTTTGATATATATACCCAAGTTTTTCTTCTTTGGAGTTACAAAAGTTCACTAGTCGAGAAATGCAAGGTAATCTTCATAAATTTCCTTGTCCAATCTACAACTTGCTATTGTATGTATTCATATCATGCAATTAACAGAGCAGGGCTAAATCTAGCTCCTCTACAGCTGCATGCCATTCTTCAGAAGCTAACAAACTGCTACTTGCTGGTTAAGCCCTACGCCCACCACACTGCCTTCAAAGCTGCACGGCCTCGCGACGGAGCTCGTGAATGCCTTCACGACTTCCGTGGAGGCATCTTTCCGGAGCAAGCACAGGGCGTACTCCATGACCACGGCATCACAGGGCAGCATGATTCTCCTGTCATCGCCGCCTGCAAAGCCGAACTCCTCCTCGGACATCGCTAGGAGCCCGCTGAAGACCGGCGTGCCGAGGTATGCCAGTGGCACCTCAAACCGCACACTGTCGGCGGTGTACACCACACAGGGGCCCTTCATTGCCACCGACGGCGAAGTTGCACAGAGCTCGTCATTGGCTGCTCCTTTCGCCGCTGATGTGGTCCGGGTGAGCCTCATCCTCCCGATGGCCACCATCCTCTGCCACTTCTTTGCCATCTGAGCAAGTCTCTTGGCACTAACCATGTTTCTTTTCCTCCTCCTTGTATTTCTTTCTTGGCTAGGTTTTAGTAATGCTGTTTTGGTGCTTGAATGAACTGATGTGGTGGTGGTGGTGCTAATCTGATGGATTTATAGGGGTGAGGGAGAAAGTAAAGAGGGCAATGCAGTTTAGGTGCAGCTATCCTGACAGGTTGGCAAGGGACATGACCAAGGGCTCAGAACATGCAATGCTGAAAGACTACAAGGTGATCTTGATTTGATTTTTCTGGGGTCATTGGTTTGCCACTTGTTGGATAGAACTAGCAGTATAGTCTTTGGGTATGCTTGGACATCATAGTGTGCTACCATACTGATATGTTTCAGTGGCAAATAGTATAAGCAGCATATGACTGATATGGAGATCATGTGTAAATTGGGTCTATTTCTTTTTGTGATTGCACAACGAGATAGCAAACCGATTGTTTTTGGGTGCTTGATTAATCATATCTTTACGAAATGAAATATATAGAGTAGCCCCTGACGAGACGGAGATGTTTTTAGTGTCAAAGTTGCTCCTTTAACAAGATGATAAAATCTCTTTGATGGTCCACACACCTAGCTCGCTACACCCTTTGTTCCTAAATATGAGATGTTTTGGCAGTTCAATTTAAACTGCCAAAATGCCTTACCTTTAAAAACAGAGGTACTACAAGATTACAAGTAGCTCATGATCGTTATTTAGTGACAGATTCTCTTCAGTGCTCAAGACACTTAGCTGTAAGATTAAAAGTAAGCTCATGTTTGGTAGCTGAACTATTGTCTTTACATGATTTATTTTCAAAAAGAAAAAATGCGAGGAAAATTTGTCCGAACATAATGAGATCGGTGTCCTGTGGAAAAATTCTAATCATTTTTGCACATGCGGACTTTACTTGATCACGTTTTCAGACTATCAATTTGCAAATCTTGGTTGGTTGTGCCTGTGTCTTAAGTAATCGGAGCAAATCAAGTAGATCATGTGCTAGCTAGACCAGCACAGGCTTTCAGTTAAATGTTCAGAGAGAATTACTTAGTCCAGACAATTGGACGATTGCATCTCAGTCCGGATATCTCCATTTCAAGAGGGAGCACTCTGCAAAACTTCTTGTCATTAGGATAAGATCAAAGTTTGTTAGCTTCTGAAGAATGTCAGCAAGCTAGGATCCTTGTTATAGGCACTATTTTTCGTTCAATGAAAGATGTCAATATGAAGTTAGAAGATTAGAAATGGAACAAAGTTTTGTGATGGAATTTGCAAAATGTTCAGTTCAACTGTCTGCTTTGGAGTGTGTATGCAGCAATAAAGATTCAGTAACACAATTATAGTTGTGCGTTAACAAACCGAGTAAATGTGTACACTTTGAAACTACTAAAACTAATGCATGCTGCTATTTTAGAAAAAACCTAACCAAGTCTCGCACATGTTTTGTTTAAAGAAGAGCTAATATCACCATCAGTACACGAACTTGCATAGTGTTAACAGATCCATACACAAACTTGCAAAAAACATAAAAGTGGTCACTGAACTCCCAATATGGTAACAATCTGGTACAAATGACTCGAACAACTGCAAGATCGGACGCCACGTAGGTGAATAGCACATGCCAGCATTGTGTTCTTTCTCAAGAAAACACACTGGGCATTTATGTAAATGTGTTTATAAGGTCCTCGCTTTCCGCATTCCGCAATTCTCGATCCCGAGCCCAAAATCCCTAACCCATATCCACACCCATATCCGCACTCCCACCGTCAAGGGCTCCCAGCGGCCGCACGCCGATATTGCATGGCTCCCGGCGTCGCAAAAATGGGTAGTGGTCTTGGTTTGGTGCATCGCCTGTGAGAAGCAAAGGTTGTGTCCTAGGTGGCGGCAACTGCATGAAGGTCTCCCGGACGGCAGAGGCATTTGGGCGGTGGCGGTGGCTTGAGGAAGACGGCGACTACTGGGATTTGACACCGAATCAACCACTATTGTGCACCTTTTGTGTATTACTCAACGTATGTTGCATGATTTTCAATAATGAGTACTCTGTTTTTGTCTGGTTGAAATATGCGTATGAAATTTGGTGGAATTTTGTACTGTAATGTTGACGGTGCTTTGTGTAATTTTGTTGAAGGATCCTTTCCTGCACATACAACAACAACCTCTATATACAAACATATTCGGTTCTTTTTCAGTTTCTTTTTCTCTCTCATTTTCTCTAGACTGATAAATTCTTTTAAAGAACACTAACAATGCATTCATATACCACACCGCACCGAAGCTCAAGCTGTAGCTACTTACATATAAAATATAATAGGGAGTGGGTGAGTGTGATCAGCAGAGCAACAAGAATAGAGTTCAGAGGAGGATAAACAGAGTTCAGAGGGATGTTGGCAGGCTGCTCCTTCTCGTCCAGGTCGCTCATTGACGATGAACTAGCGGGTGGTGAGGACCAAGTTTTTTGCCAAAAGAAGATACTAAACAGTTTTACTTCACATAAATTCTGAAATATGTGTCATTTAATCAGGGGTTTTTCTGAAATAAGGAGCCTTGGCGCGTGCCACTCGCTGATGTGGCGTCCGATCTAGCAGCTGCTTGAGTCTTCTGTACCAAATTGTTACCACATCGTGAGTTTTGTTGCCACTTTTATGGGTTTTTCAAGTTTGTGTATGGATTTGTTAATGTTGTGCAAGTTCGTGTACTAATGGTGATATTAACTTTTTAAAGAATGAGGCAGAAGCTTTGACTTTACAAGCAAACGCTCATACATTCAGGTATGCATGCATATGAGTTAGCAGCTTAGAATTACATTTCATTTAACAGAAAGTTCAGCTGAATATAATGAACATCTGCTGATTTAGTAACACTATGATAACTAGTTATCAAACACTTACATAAGAACTAAGGTAACGAAATATACCTCTAAAAACAGAGTACCTTTTTTTAACCCTTTCTGACATAAGTGAAAATGGGAGAAGAAACAATGATATGGAGACCACATGAGATGCTGGACTGGAGACTGGTCATGCACAGACAAGACCATGATTTGAAGAAATAACGACGTTGGTCAAACAAGTTGATTCAGGCAGAATTACATCATCTGAGATCTGACTGATCAACAACCAATCTAAGACTGAAAGTTTAGCGGCGATCGATCACGGCCATGAACGAGTTACTGATCTCTTAGTCCTACATGTTTTTTTCATTTCAGCAAGACAGGAGTCAAATCAGAGCTTCAGATAGCAGCATGATCATTGACACTGATGATATCTAAAGCCAATCCATCCATAACAGAGTCACCGAACAGATCATGGCATTGTTCCTCACCAGCTTGCCAAAATGATGCTCCAAATGTTTGGCCCCATCACAATCTAATCAAAATAATCATACTACAACACTGCATGTGATGATCCCTTTGTCCCTGCCACTGCCATCTTTTCTGATGACAACTACACCTCACCTTCACAATGTCCTTCCTATAAATTCAGCAAATGGCTAAGCTCAGCAGCACCACTTCATCAGCTCATCCACCTCCAACAGAGCAATACAAAATCCATAGCTCATTTCTCCAAATTCCCTGCTGAAAAAACAAGACCCTGAACCAACCATGGTTAGCGCCAAGAGACTTGCTCAATTGGAAAAGAAGTGGCAGAGGACGGCAACAATTAAGAGGAAGAGGCTGACAACAACAGCCAAAGAAGATGAAGAGTGCTGCACCTTAATAGCAGTCAAGGGCCACTGTGTCATGTACACAGCCAATGGGAGGCTCTTCGAGGTACCATTGGTGTACTAGGAGCTCCTGAGGATGTCCCGGGAGGAGTTTGGCTTTGCAAGTGATGACAAGATCACACTGCCTTGTGATGCCAGAGTGATGGAGTAGGTCATGTGCTTGCTCAGGAGAAATGCCTCTGCCGAGGTTGAGAACGTGTGCTGAGCTCCATGGTGATATCTTGTCACCACACTGGTTGTGCGCTGCCAATTGTTGGAACCAATAGACAAATTTGCTGTTTGTAGTTCCTGAAGAGCATGGATTCAGAATCTGTTCTTGTCCTTTGTTTTCTGTAGTTGACCTGGATAGTGTAGATAGTTAGATATAGGCAATGCACGAAATCTTGCACAGTGAATAAATAGCTGATGGAGCAGCTCATTTAGATGCCAATAATTCAATACTTCTTTCATAATAATTCTGAATGAAAAATACACAAGTTTAATACATCTATCATATAAGCCAGGTTATTAGGAAAAACTTAGAGTTAATTGCAGAAAACCACCACATTTGGGGTTAGGTTTGAAGAAAAATACCTACTCCCTAATGAATAAGTGACATGGCCAGGTAATACAATAGCCATTTTCAATGTTGAATCTTTGAGAGAAACTAAAAAGGGAGTTCAGGATAAAAATAAGCAAGTAATATGTAAACTACAAAATAAAAGATAAAATAGTACTTAGCAGTATAAGGAAGGTTTCTTCTTAAGATAGAAATTATCAACGTTTACATAGTACTGAAGAACACCCCTGAATCCATACAACTTTGAATAAGGCAGTCGACAGCCTGAAAATACTCGGAGACAATTATAAAAAACTCGACCCAAGGGGAGAGATATCCCGAAGGCATTGCATTCTAAGGTTGAGAAAATGCCCCGAAACGCCAGCTTGCGTGGTGCAAGTATGCGCAGCGAACACACTGGCTTGCACAACACAAGTATACACAGCGAGGGACCTTTTTTTGTTAGAACCAAGATTCGAGCCCTGGTTGGTAGCCCCACTCAGGACGTCATTACCAACGCGCATAGTTCTCCTCAAGGACAACTATGACAGCACAGATTTGGCATGTGTTTGTTATTCATAATCTTCAGCTTCATCTGAAACCATGGTTAGCAGGCTTGCTTGCAGGCTTGGAAGATTAAACACTCAAGACAATTGTTCATCAATGTGAATTTGTTCATTTCAGCGTGTCAACATTCATATGTACCATCATCAGAAAATAAAGGAGAGGAAAAGTATATAGATACATGGTGGATGAAGTAAAATAGAAGGCAGGTAATGCAACACAAGAAAAGAAACATATAGACTATTAATAACAGAACTTGGTGCCAAACAAATTCCATTGCATGATGTGAAGCTTACAGGGCGCAGTTTGATAGAACTATTAGTACTACTTAAGACACACTGGATCGCTGACAAGTAGCATAATACATACATAACTAGTTGTTTTTGTTCTTGGCACGATAACGAGATGCAGCAAACTACACCAGGAAGACGGCTAAGGATCCATCAATGACCCTCCTGGCCCCTTCGTCTTACTTTCAGCTAGCTAGCTTAACTATGGCAATCAAGCTTTTACTTCGCTCGGCCAGTTGTTGCACGTGAGGTGGCAGCGGAGTCGGCGAGGTCAATGTGCTCTTGCACGAACTTATCCAAGGTTTTCCTGTGGTCCATGAAGGCCATGAGGTTGTACTCGTTGATCGCCATAGTGTCGCCCTGCCCCTGCAAGATGGCCTCCTCAAAGAGGTGGATGAAAAGGTCGAGCTGGTCATGCGCCATGAGGTTCTGCGCGGCGAGAGCGACCTCAAGGCAGAGCTCCGCAGGCGCGGTCACAGGCAGGTGCAGGGCCATCAGTGCACGGAATAGATCATTTCCATGAAGGCCGGCGAGCTGGGCAGTGGGGGAGACACCTTGGCGGCGGCCTTTATGGTGGCCTTTATGGCTGCGCGTGGCCTGGAGGCGAGCGGTGAGGTTGTCCACCTTCCTGGTGTCATTGCTGAAATTGCCAACAAAGTCGTCCAACATATGTTTGAAAGAATCGCCGAAGGTGGGGTCAGAGATGCAATGTGCCGCAGTGACGTCCAGCACCCGCCGGAGGCGTCCCAGAGCATCCGGATGTGGGTGGGTACCCCCGGCCATCTCAAGGAGACGATTGGCGCTCGCAATAATCGCCTCCATGTCCATGCCGGCCACACTGTTGACCTGAGCGATCTCCCTCACTCGGTCTTGCTGCCAAGGTGGTAGAAATAGAGTTAACAATCACACACGGTTGTTCGTTCAACAAACATCAACGTAGAAATGATGATTCACAGGAAAAAGCATGGCTATTTCAGGCATGAATTTACAGAAAGAGGCCAAAGTTACAACTTCACAAAAGCATGTCTAATAGCCGACTTATGGCGTCCAAAATGATGGGTAATAGCCGACTCCCAAAGCTGTCCGTTGCTGTTTCAGATTGGGAATTAATGGTTAACAGGTTCCACTATGAACCTTACAGGATGAACTAGCATTAATTGAACCCTTAAAAACATCCCAAAACTAGTGTAGATTGAGTTGATAGCATACTAGTACTAGGAATAGGAATTAAAAAAATTGCCTGAAAGCTGCGCAAGAACAGATCGAGCAAATCACATCTAGGCTTAGGGTTCAGCGGGGATGGGGGCGGAGTTCGTGCAGTCGCCGTGAGAAGCAGGGCGGTGAGGCGTCGGACGGGTGGCGAGAGAGGCGGATACATACCTCGGTGAGGCAAATGCGGGCGCGACGGGCGGCGGCGGCGGCCGGCACTCCGATGACGCGGAGGTAGGCGCAGGCGGCGGACTGAAGACTGGGGTTTGATTTGGGTGCGACTCGCCTTTTTTTGTCCTTTTTGTGGGGAAGGTTGCCACCTGCCATTCAGCCAGTCGGCCAGAAAACACCAAAGACAAAACAACGGAAAAAAAAACCACGAACAAAAACATACAGTCAAAGCCCTGGGGGGTCATTGGGGCCTTCGCTTGCCGATGTCCTCCACTGTTGACAAGATCCGTTTGCCAAAGCATCATCACGGGCAAAGTTTTGCGAGTCAAATAAAGCATCTGTCATGAATGAAGGAGCATGTATAGATGCGGTATCTTGCTGAAGAAATATACAGAGGGAGCATGAAATTGTGGGACATCATTCAAAGCCTCTCAAGCACTCGCCGACACAAGAGGAGACAAGATCCGTTTGTCAAAGAGTTGTCGCACCATCACGATGAATCTTTGAGAGTCAAATAAGTCCCTTGTCACAAAATGATAGAGCATGTATCCATGTGGCGCACCGATGAATACCGCCAAAAACACATGTCTGCAACCACCAACCTTACGCCAAACACTTTTGGCCATCCTACGCCTTCACCGCTGCGAGAGAGCTAACACTTGATGACTTCTACGCAACAAGACATCACATTCCTCACAACGACATCGGAGTGCACACAACCCCCACAATGTGAGGAAGCAAGAGAACACGCTTCTATAGCCTGGTCTCGGTCGCAGTCACACTGAACGAAAACATGCGGGTATGGTGGTCTTCTATAGAAGGCCTTTTATTTTGAAACCGCTTCGCCGCCCTAAGCATTACCGTGAGAAAACGCTAAGCATATCTAGGACTAGGGCACGGGGCACTTGGTTCCCTGCCCCTTCACCGCTGGAGTGACAGGTGGATGAGGCAGGGGCATGTGGCCTCATCATCAATGGTGGACGACATGGCATAACTTGAGGGAACAACCCACAACTCGTCCCTCGCGTTGCCCGAGCCGGACGACTCGAGGGAACCCTAGCCACCGCCAGCCGGCCCTCGACCTCCCGTCCACCCCCGCGTCGCCGCTGCCGGAGGGCTGACCGACGAAGTCGCGTCGGGCCCCGGGATGGTGGCCGAGGGGCCGTTTTTTTTCTTCCCCATCGCCCCCATACCCTCCCCCTCCGGCCCTCCCCCCCCCCCCCCCCCCAGATCCAGCCTCTAGTGGCGGCGGCAGCAGCCTCCCCAGTGGTCTCTTCACCGGCACGATCTTGGCGCAGGGGGCCTCCTCCGACCCAGATGGGATATGGGTACCCCTCGCCCGGGCATGGTGCTCACCGGTAGGTCTGCCATGGCGGCCGGCGTGGCCTCCTCGCTACATCCCTCTCCCCCCGGCCTCCACCACCCTCACCCCTACTCGGCTCCAGGTCTGCCTCCTGATGAGGCGGCCGTGGAGGCATGGGGTTATGCCCAGCAGCACCTGCTTCCTGCAGTGCGCCGGCCGGGGATTTTGGCTATGCATGAGCTTCACCACCCACCCTCCCCCAGCAAGGGAGGCTTCGGCCCGGCGGCAATGGACCTGCGCTCCTTCCTGCGTCCATGGTCGGTCGGCGCGGCTTCGGATCCGGTGCACCACAAGGGTTGTGCTCTTTCCAGCACCTTTGGCTCGTTGGCTCCTCGCCATCTCCACACCCATCACCCTGCTAGTGTCCTTGGTTGGTCGTCCATCCCTGTGCATCTATGTTCTTGGCACGCTTCAGGAGTTGCGTCCCCTTCCAGCTCCATGGGCTCACCTGTGCTCTGCTGCTCCAGTCCCGGTGGCCTTGATCTGCGCTCTTTCCAGATCCCGGCTTGTCCAGGGCTCCGGCCATCGTCACATCCTGCCACCATTCACTCCGCTCAGCCACACAACCTTACCCTCCTCCGGAGCTCGCATGTCCGGCGGCACCCGGTGCCCCCTTTGACGTTGGGCGTGGTACCCCTTCCTACAGTCGCAGTTCTGGCCAATACTTGATTTCCTCTTCTCCGACTCGTGCTCCGACGGCTTGGGATTTCTCAAAATTTGGCCAGGGCAAAATCCCGCTTCTATGCTGCCAGCGGCGATACTTGCAGGTGTCGTTCCCTTCTTGGATGCGCTCTCATGGCTGCGATATGTGCCCCTTTTCGAGCTTCAGGGGAAACACTAGGTCCAGTTTTCCGAATCGTACAGCGGCGGCGGTGTCTTAGTGTCGTTCTCCTTCGTGACGGTATTGTTTTGTTTGCTCGCGGTGTCCTCGATGCTGACTTCGGAGATGTCGGTCGTCTAGTTGTTGGTCAGATTGTTTCTCTGGTCAGTGAGTTTAGCTGTGTTTTCTTTGCTTGGGTCGAGTTTCTCATGTCTCTCTATTTCGGGCATCATGTTCACGCCTCTTGCGTCCGTGCCATGTGTTGTACCACCTCATGTACTCATTTTAACTTCTTCTATCAATGAAATGATACGCAAGCTTTGCGTATTCGTGAAAAAGACGGCATGGCGCTAGCTAAGCTTGTAAACATGGAAATCGGAGTAGCTACATGCTCCGATGCCAAATTGGGTTGGACAATAAAAACGTTTGATTTGCATTTCAATCTCCTCATGCATGGGTGGAATTGATAAAATATTTAGGGAGGGGGTTGTTTATACTAATTTGTGTCAAAATCAAGCCCATGTTGCAAGAGATCACAAAATGGCTATACTAGAGAGAAACATGAAATTCGACACATATGCCATATGTTGTTGTTGTGAGAGATTTGGCTTTGGTCACATTGTGGATGCCCTAAAAGAGATGTTGGTTTCTATATCTACCCCAACTTACTTTCATGGGGTACTACTATATCTCCTCTATTACGGATCCACCTTTGAGCTCAGGCTCAGTTGCATGCACCCGTCCCGACGAAAAAAAATCAAAACAAATACTAGAAAGAATTTAAAAAATCCAACTTTTTGTGTGGTAGATAATTTCATGCGTGAGGTCCGCTCCAAATTTTAAATCATTTGATCATCTGAGCAGCTCTTGGCAAAAAAGACAAATTCAGGGTCTGTAAAAATGTTAATTGTTCACGCACTATTCTTACCCGATTTGACTTTTTTGCTAAGAGCTGCTCAGATGTCCCAATGATCTAAAAATTGGAGCGGACCTCTCGTGATAAATTTTCTACCATGCAAACAAGGAATTTTTTGAGTTTATTTTTATTTTTTATGATTTTTTTTCTGACCAGATGCAGATGAGCTCGGGCATCGAAACGCCGCACTCCTTTATTACGAGCAACAACAAGAGTTGTTGCTCACTAGCATTGGCCGTATGGGCCAGCCTCTTGAGGTGGCTTGTGCCTTCTATTGTTTTCTTTTGTTGTATATTTTTTCTTTCCTTTATTTCACTTTATTGTTCGCATTCTATGTATCTCTTATTGTTACTTCCCTTTTAGTGATTTATTATTGGCTTTATTGTCCTTTTGTAAATAACAAAAGAATCTTAAATAGAAAAACTTTTTAAAAACTGTGTTCTAAATTCTAAGTCCTATTTTTGTTTCATTTTATTATCATTATTTTGATAGTATTTTCTTGGGTAAATACATGGCTATTTCTAAGAGATGCACAGACTGTAGATAGAGACCTCTGAATTGAAGCTAAGCATTCTCCATCCTACCTACCATGTCGACCGATGTCGCAGGTGGTTGCACCTGTCATGAAAAAACATAGCGAGGTAGAGCTCTCCTGCGACTAGGTGATGCACAGTACAAACGTTAACATCATCTCACAACCAGAAGGAGCGTCGTAAGAGCATTTCCAACAGCCGCGCTAAACTAGCGTCGCGCCGCAAATTAGGCGGTTTTAGCGCGCGCGCAACGCGTCGGGTCGCTCCAGCGGGCGCGTAAAAACGGCGCGCGCGCTATAACGAGTTGGGCGCGCGGTCGAAAACACTTATCTGCGCGGTGTATTTCGGGCGCCCGCTACAGCGTGCGGCACACTCGAGCGCTCGCGCCGCACTCTCTCCTCTCCTCCTACGCCCCGCGCGCGCCGGCACCGGCCCTGCCACCCACCCATGGACGCGCACACCGGCACCCCGCTCACCCCGTTGTACAGCCGCGACCCCCCCCCCCCCCCCCGCCGCCGCCGCCAACTTTTCTTTTTTTCTTATTTTTTCAATGCATCATCACATATAGATAGCTTATTTGCATTGTTCAAAAAACTTTGTAGTCTCAACGATGATGCATACATGTCCACTATGGGTGTTGGGTCCAACAATTCGCATTGGTCTCAAACCAATGACGTCCATTTCGAAGACCATGAGTTTGAGGTGGATGAGGAGGGTGAGGGAATTGTCGAGACGCCGAAAGGAAGAGCGGGCAATTACTCCACCAACGATGACAAGTTACTATGCTATACTTATTTGCAAGTGTCGAGGGATCCATCCATTGGAGGTGATCAAAGTAGAGACGCGTATTGGGGGCGAATGAAAAAACACTTTGATGCTCACAACGTTAGTGGAATTGACCGCTCCGAGAGATCACTTCGGTCCCGATGGTCGACAATCAACTCGGATTGCCAAAAGTGGGCGGCCGCACAAAAGTTAGTGGACAAGATTAACCCAAGTGGCACAAATGAGGATGATCGAGTAAGTGGCATCTTATATATGTTCATCATACTTGTTTTTGGTGACCGAAGTGCTAACTTATTTTGTTTTTCTTGTAGTACAACATTGCACAAAACTTGTTCAAAGAAGAGACAAGGATAACCAAGAAGGGGGAGATCAAGAAAGGCAGGATCTTTACCTTGCCTCATTGCTATGAAGTGTTAAAGGATGATGAGAAATGGAAGAAGCGTGAAGGTTTGGAGGATTTGCATTTGAGCAACAAACGGAAGCGAGCAATTGAGATGAATGATGATGAGGAGGAGGAGGATGCATCAAGTGATGACGGCAAGAGAAGCCCCACACCCAACTCGATTTCATACTCGAAGCCAAAACGACCGGATGGGTGCAAGAAAGACAAAACCGAAAAGAAGAATAGGAAAGGAGATGATGAGCTCAAAAATGCTATGGAAGCTATTGTGAAGGCAAGGGTCGAAGCCAATGAGGTGAGGAAAATGGCAAGGAACCAAGATGCCGTGGCCGAGGAGAGGAGGTTGGCGGCCGAGGAGAGAAGGGTGGCGGCCGAGGAGAGGAAGGTGGCTTTGGAGGAGAGGAAAGTGAGCAATGAGGAGCGAGCTAAGTTGTTGGAATGGGAGAAGCACTTGTTCTTCTTGGACACATCTAACCTCAATGCGGCGCAAAAGGAGTATGTCAATCTTGCCCAACAAGAAGTCTTGATCCAAAAAAGAGCCATGGTTCATGCAATGGGTGGCGGTGGCCTCGGCGCCATGGGTGGCGGTGGCTTCGGCGCCATGGGTGGCGGTGGCCTTGGCGCCATAGGAGACATGGGTGGATTCGGAGTCATGGGAGGCATGGGTGGACCTCCGGCCGCCATGGGAGGCATGGGTGGACCTCCGGCCGCCATGGGAGGCATGGGTGCACCTCCGGCCACCATGCGAGGCATGGGTGGCTTTGGATCACCCTCCGACGCTATGGCCACCATGGGAGGCATGAGTTTTGCTTCTCTCATGGGAGGCATGGGTGCACCTCCGGCCGCCATGGGTGGAATGTCTTTCGATGTGCCTTCTCACACATATTTCCATGGAGATGCCGTTGAAGATCTTGCCAACACCGTCGGAGCTTCACGTGATGCAGTGCGTGATGAGGAGAGGGAGGAAGATTCATCTTCGGAGGCAGAAGAGTCGTCTTCGGAAGATGAGGACGAAGACGAGAAAGATGAAGATTGATGTGTCATGTCTTGAACTTTAGTTTGCATTTGAACTTGGTTGGATGAACTTGTGGGCATGAACTTTTATTCATCATCAACTTGTTTGTGTCAAATTTCACATGTTCATTGCATTTTGATGAATGTTTCAAACTCACTTTATGTCCAAAAAATCATATATGTTTGCCCGGCGAGTCGCGCGCGCTGTATTTCTGCGCGCTGCTGGAGCGCGGCGCGCGTGCTGCATTAAAGCGCGACTGCTGGAGCCAGCGCTGGCGGCCGCGCTAAACATACCGAAGCGCGCGCGGCAAACAGGTTTTTTGCGTGTGGCGCTTTGCGCGGCTGTTGGAGATGCTCTAACTAGAGGCTGCGCAACAGAGGCATGTTTGTCCACATTTCTGTCACCTCCTAATCCCACACAGGGCACGGTGATGTAATGAACACGTGCTCATCTATAGCGACGACTCTTGCTCATTTAACGAGTGTATGATAAACAATGACAAACACACAAACACACGCGTCCTGATGAAAGTAAGTATACACTTGTTGATTAACATAAACGAGCCAATTTATAAAGGCATCCTTTGGACCACCTACCTCATGCATGCGCCTTGCTTGATTCACTTGCCTTTTTATCCACCATTTATGATACACATATTTTCCGTCTTTGATGCAGCTCACCCTCGTATTATTTAAGTTGTATGTATATAAGAGACATGTTATGCCTCGTGTTCAAGTTCGATACGTACAACAGACATGTGTTATGCCTAGTATTCAAGTGTCAAATTGTCTGCAATACTAATATGCTCCATAAACTTAGGGATCATGTTTATAAAATTTCAAATCATATGAATATTAAAAGTAAAGGATTGGGGTGCTCTCTCCACTCGTGCTCTCTCCACTCTAATCCTTAGAAATTTTCCATGAGGTCTCACCGAATACTAAGAATCCTTAAGAATTAGGTCAACATATGGGCACAATCCAATGGAATACAATACCTTCGTTCTTGTGAAACCAACGTCATGCATAGGAAAGATTCTAAAGTTCAAAATCCTATGTGAATCCTCAATAAACCCCACAAACCGAAGGAGACATTAAGATTTAGCCATACAAATTAATGGTGCTCCCTTGATTCCACAAAGCTTTTCATTCTGGAGGTACCAGTCCAAATTTCAAATGGGGCTACGGTATTGGGAAAAAAAAATCACTACATGTATGTTTGAAAAGGCATAATAGAGATTTGTGCTGGAAATACTTCCATGCATGATACAATACAATAGTTTATAGAGATTTTTTTCGCAAAAAGCAACAAGTGAGGTTGATCAGTATTGATATTTTTGTAGGCCGTTTCATGTGTTTATTCCTTCTAATGAAAACCATGACAATAAATGTTGGAGAAACAATGACAAGTAAGTTTTCACATGATATCGATCTACCCATGAAAACAAGCTCTAACATATTTCAAAATGTGCAAATATAAAATCAGATAAAATATCCGTGAAAATAGAACTACACTTTCTGGCCACGCAAACGTCACATGCTAGTTCAATTTGTAAATAAACTAGTACCCAACTTCCAATGTCCCTTGCTTTTCTCTTTTAGCCATTCCAAACCTTTTTTTTCATCGGTTGACGTGATTTTTCAACATCCAGAATTTTATCTACTCCATGAAGATGATACTTGATTTGATTTGTCTGGGGCCATGAGTTTGCCACTTATCGGACAGAACCAGCAGTGTAGTCTTTGGGTATGCTTGGACATCATAGTGTGCTGCCATACTGATATGTTTCAGTAGCAAATAGTATAAGAAGCATATGATATTACTGATATGGAGACCATGTGTAAATTGGCTGGGGTCCATTTCTGTTTGTGATTGCACAGCCACATATCTTCAATGGTTTACCAAAAAAGAAGAATAAAAAAAACTTCAATGGTCCATATATACATCTAAGCTACAGATTACAAGTAGCTCATGCTTGTTATTAAGTTAGAAAGTGCCTTCAGAGGTCCAGACACCTTGCTACATGAATGATTACAAGTCATCGTTATGCAATGGAACTCAGCAGTCAACACAACACACATCAGAGACATCAGCACCAGCTTGAAAATGTGACATGCCACTTTTTCACAGGAAAAATGCAAGAAGCAGAAATCACCATGTGAGATGGCTCATATGTCTAACAGACGAGAAATGCAAGAAGCAGAAGTCACCATGTGAGATGCCGAAAATCAAACAGATCATGTGCTAGACCAGCACAAGCTTTCAACTCAATGTTCAGAAAGAAAAGATTGCTAGGAGCATCTACAATTGCGTGTCTCCATCTCAGGGGCCGCCCTATATACTTAAAATTATTAGGAATTTAGGATATCATTACCACCCAGAAGATCAATTGGTATCTCATTGCGCAATCACAGACGGAAATGGGCCCACTTCCAGGTCATGTAAGTCTATTCTTGGCCACTACTTGAAACAAGTCAGTATGCCAGCAATTAGTCTCCAACAAGTGGCAAACTCATGGCCCCAGAGGAATCAAATCAAGATCACACATTGCTTGCCCCCTGCACTCTTGCAGCATTGCATGTTCTGAGTTCATGGCTCTGTCCCTTGCCAACTTGTCATGATATTGATAGCTACAACAGCACATCATGATGCTTCTCTCCCCTCTCACATATAAATCTATCAGCTTACCACCACCATCTCATCATCACTTCATCCACAAGCCAACCACTACAGCACCTGTTACAAAAGTTTCTCTGAACTATTAGCCAAGAAACAAGGAGAATCAGCCATGGAAAGTGCCAAAGAGGCTTGCCCTACTAGCAAAGAAATGGCAGAGAATTGCGGCCATGGGGAGGAAGAGGATCACCCAGACTGCAACGGCAAAAAGAGCAGCCGAGGAGTGCCGCGCGATGACCCCAGTAGCAGTGAAGGGACACTGTGCGGTATACACCGCTGATGGGAGCCGGTTCGAGGTGCCACTGGTGTTCCTCAGCACGGCAGTCTTCAGCGAGCTCCTGAGGATGTCTCAGGAGGTGTTTGGATTCTCAGGCGGCAATGATGGCCGGATCACGCTGCCCTGTGACGCTGTGGTCATGGAGTACACCATGCGCTTGCTCCGGAGAGATGCCTCCGCCGAAGTAGTGATGGCGTTCCTGAGCTCCATCGCGAGGCCGTGCTGTTTTGACGGCAGTGTGGCGGCGCCATGCATAGGGCTTAGCCAGTATGTAGCTGTTTGTTAGCTTCTAAAGAATGGCAGGTAGCTAGGATCCTTATCCTAGGCGCCATTTTTGCTCAATAGAAGATGTAAATATGAAGCTAGTAGATTGGAAATGGAAAACTAATTTGATGAAATTTGCACGCTTTCTGATCAGGCTAAGTGTTCAACTGTTTGTTTCAGACTCAGTACGTAACTGGCAAAGCTTCAGTAACACAGCTATATTTGTGTTTTAACAAACTGAGTCAAGGCATACACTTTAAAACTACAACTAATATGCGCTGATATTTTAGAAACTATAAAACTAACGAGTCCTGCACATGTTTTCCTTGAATAATGACATAGGAGCTTTGCCTGTCATTGAACAGAAAAACAGAGGGTGTAGATTCAAGTATGCATACCACATGAGTTTAACAAATGTTACCTGCCTAGAGTTAGATGAAAGAAAACTTCCATTAAACTGCTGAATAACTAATTGACACCTGCAGATTGAGCAAATGAGAACTAGTTACCAGACACTTGAATAATCCTAGATAAAAACCTCAGCTTTGTGAAGAATTAAGTAGTGAAATATACCTTTCAGAACAGAGTTTGTATTTCTTTCTTTCTGACTTAGAAGTCAAAATGGGGGAAAAAGAGTGAAATGGAGACTACATGAGATGATGGACGTGGATCGGATCACAAGCTGAAAAAACAGCGACATCTGTTGAGCAAATGGATTCAGGAAGACGAACGCATCTGACCGATCAACAACCAATCTGAGGCCAAAAGTTAAGAGGCGACCGATCATTGAAACTGATGATATATCAACCCGATCCATCTGTATCCAAATCACAGAATAGATCATGGCCTTGTCTTCACCAGCTTGCCAAACTGACAAATGATATGAGAGCAAACCAATGGTTTAATGCCACGGCTATTGGATCCAGCATGTTCCAAACATTTGGCCCCATCACAATCAAATCCAAATGAATCATACTACAACACTGCATGTGTTGATCCCATGGCCATGTCTCTTGCCATCTTTTGTAACGACAACTACACTTCACCATTACCATGTCCTTCCTCTCGGAAGTAAATTCAGTGAATGGCTATGCTCAACACCATCAGCTCATATACCACCAACTAAGCATTACAGCATCCATAGCTCACTTCTCTGGTTTCCAGCTGAAAAACAAGACCCGGAAACAACCATGATCAGCGCCAAGCGACTTGCTCAATTGGCAAAGAAGTGGCAGAGGATGGCAGCATTTAAGAGGAAGAGGCTGACAACAACAGCCAAAGAAAATGAGAAGTGCAGCATCTCTGTAGCAGTCAAGGGCCACTGTGTCATGTACACAGCCAATGGGAGGCGCTTTGAGGTAGCATTGGTGTACCTCAGCACGACGATCTTCAGCCTGAGGATGTCCCAGGAGGCGTTTGGCTTCGCAAGCGATGGCAAGATCACACTGCCTTGTGATGCCAGAGTGATGGGAGTATGTCATGTGCTTGCTCAGGCGAAATGCCTCTGTCGAAGTCGAGAACGTGCTGCTGATCTCCATGGTGACATCTTGTCACGACACTGGTTGCGCAATTCCAGCTGTTGGAGCCAGCAAGCGAATTGGTTGTTTGTAGCTCCTGAAGAACATGCATGCAGAGCCTGTTCTTGCTCTCTGTTTTCTGTAGTTTACCTGGATAGTGTGCATAGTTAGATATAAGCAATGGAGAAGGAAAATTGCTGTGTAATGCACTATAATCTTGCAAGCAATCAAGCAGCAACGCCAGTAACCGCAGTTGTTTTTCTCGTAGATATACATTGCATTCAGTGAATAAATAATTGATACAACCGTTCATTTAGATGCCAATAGTTCCATAGCCAGGTTATTAGGGGGAAAAGAAATGCATGAGGAAAATTTTGATGAGAAAAGCTATTAAAGGGCCATCGGGACTTTGGGATAAGAAATAAGCAAGTAGTACATAGATCACAAAATGAAAGATAAATTAGTAATTAGCAGTGTAAGGAAGGTTTTCTTCTTAAAATGGAAATCATCAACGTTTAAACGTTACTGAACAACTGGACACCCCTGAATCCAAACAACTTCGCATTAGGCAGTCGGCAGCCTGAAAATACTCAAGGACAATTACGCCATTGGCATGTGTTTGTTATCATAATCTTCAGCTTCATTTGAAACCATGGTTAGCAGGCTTGCTTGCAGGCTTGGAAGATGAAACACTTGTGAAACAAACACTCAAGACATTTGTTAATCAATGTCAATTTGTTCATGTCAGCCTGTGAACATTTGTATGCATCTTCATCAAACTAAAGGACAGGCAAAATATATAGATGCATGGTGCATGAATTAAAATAACAGGCATGTAATACAGAACGACAAAAGTAACATTCATATTATTACTAACAGAACTTGGTGCCAAACAAATTACGTTGTACAAAATTAGTTATAGCGAGCAAGCGCACAGGGCACAGCTTGATAGCAACTATTACTACTACTCAAGAGTTAAGACAGACTCGATCGCTGACAAGTAGCGTAATACACTAATGCATACATAAGTAGTTGTTCTTGGCTCGACAATGATGATGCAGCAAACTACATAAGGAAGCCAAATAGGATACATCAACAACCCTCCTTCGTCTTTGCAGCTAGCTAGGTTAATAATGGCAATCGAGCTTTTATTCTGCTCGGCCGGTAGGTGGATGTGAAGTGGCAGCGGCATTGGCGAGGTCAATGTGCTCTTGAACGAACTTCTCCAATGTTTTCCTGTGGTCCTTGAAGGCCATGATGTTGTACTCCCTGATCGTCGTAGTGTCGGCCCCGAAGACAGTCTTCTCACAGAGGTTGATGAAAAAGTCGAGCTGGTCATGCACGATGAGGCGCTGTGCAGCGAGGGCGACCTCCAGGCAGACCTCCGCAGGTGTGGCCACGGGCAGCTGCATGCCCATCAGCGCGCGGAAGAGATCATCTCCATAAAGGCCAACGAGCTGGGCAGCGGGGGAGATGCCGCGGCGGCGGGCTTTAGGGCTGCGCGTGGCCTGGAGGCGCGCGCTGATGTCGTCCATCTTCCTGGTGAGGTTGCTGAATTTGACAAGGAAGTCGTCCATCCTCCTTCTGAACGAATCTGTGTCATCGGAGAGACAACGCAGCACAGCGCCCAGCAGCACCTGCTGGAGGCGTCCCAGAGCGTCAGGGTGCGGGTTGGTGTCCCGAGCCACCTTGAGAACACGATTGTGGTTT
This sequence comes from Triticum aestivum, assembly GCF_018294505.1. NCBI lineage: Eukaryota > Viridiplantae > Streptophyta > Magnoliopsida > Poales > Poaceae > Triticum > Triticum aestivum. The sequence goes on from NC_057807.1 coordinate 530,925,571, forward strand.
GTAAAAAGTACCGCCATGTCTATGCCAAGGTAGGAGTACACATAGAGGGGTTAATAATCACACACAGTTGTCCATTTAACAAACATAAATGTGTAGAAACAATATGTGATTCACAAGAAGATATAGTAAGAGGCCAAAAATTACAACTTCACAAAAGCTATTCAGGTTGCGAAAATTATGGTAGATATCCAGCTCCCAAAAATGTCCGCTGCTGTTTCAGATTGGAAAATAAATGAATAACAGGTTCCACTATGAACTGCCCCAAAGAGCATGAACCTTTACAGGATGAACTAGCACTAATTGAACCCTTGAAATATCCCAAAACTGGTTTATGAGCTAACTGCATACTAAAATCTGCACAAGAACAGAGCAAGCAAATCACATCTGGGCTTAGGGTTCAATGGGGATAGCGGCGGAGGGGATTTACCGTGTTCAGTGTCGGACATGGCGGCGTTAGGGTCCGTACTGCAGAAGGAGTGGGGAGGCGGATACATACTGGCGGTGAGGAAAATGCGGGCGCGGCGGGCGGCGGGCGGCGGGCTGAACTCCGGTGACGGGGCGGCGGACTGGGGACTGGAGTCTAATGTGGGTGCGAATCTGGCCTTATAAATTTTTTTTTGATGAGAAGGTTGCCACGTGCCATTCACCCGCACAACACACCAAAAGACACAAGACGGACTATAGTTGGTTTATTAAAGAATCTCGGTTCGGCCCACAGGGCGGAGAAAAAAGACCGCCTGGGGGCGAAACGGCGCAAGTTTGGCGTTCGGGGGCGGCTTGGTCCCCAGTCGTTGTCCGCAAGTTCACCCTGAGTTCGGCGAAATTACGTAGATCTGGTACGAGCTCGGCGAAATTTATTAAAATTTGTTAAAAAAAGTAAAAAAAAAATGCAAACTATGTCACACTAAAGCCAAACTACGCCTCTAGCCACTACCACGCGTTCACCGCCCGCCATCTACATGCCGAGAAGCCTGTAGAAACGGGTGTAGTCGTCGCCGTCGTCGTCGTCGTCGCACGCCCCGCCGGAGCCACCCCGCCGGAGCCACCGTCCCTGTTGCAACCCTGCCCAGGGTCGCCGACGCGCGGCCGGGAGCTAGACGGCACGGCATCTTCCTCCTCGTCGCTGTCGAGGACGATGACGCCGCCCTCCTCGCGGCCGCGTCGTCGGGCCAGGAGTTCCGCGTACGCCTGGCGCTGGCGGCGCACCTGCTCACGGACATAGTCCTCCTGCGCGCACTTCAGGGTGGACTCGTCGTCGGGAGCCACCATGTCGGCGTGCTCCGGCTTCACGGGGAGCAGGCCCGACTCGAGCATCGGTTGGACCAGGCGAAGGGAGCGCGGGGAGGGGCGGGCACCCTCGTCGATGACGATGGCTCCACTGCGGGTGCGGCACCGCTGCGGCGTCTCCTCCGGCTCTGGCTTGATGGGGCGGACAGCCGGCGAGCCGGAGCCCGACGACGAGGACGTCGGCTCCATTCGCCGCGGCGTCTAGGAACTGCCGCGGCGGCAAGAGAAGGAAGGCCGCGTCGGGTACTCCAGCCACGGCACGTTGTCGGTCTCGATGTGGTTGAGGACGGCCTCGAGGGTGCGGCCGGGGACGCCCCAACACTCGCACCGTCCTTCGGCATTGAGGCGACCGCGGGGAATGACGCCGTTGACGGAGGCGATCTGCTCCTCGCAACGGCGGTGGAAGTACATCGTCCACAGCATTTCGCTGTCGAGCGTGTACCTCGGCTGGTTCCGCTGCTCCTCCGTGAGGGAGGAGCGGATGTGGGCGATCTGCGCCGGTCGTGCCGCCCCTTCGGGCACCGGCGGCATCGTGCCGCCGCCCTCACTCAGCCTCCACGCCCCCGGCACGCGCATGTCAGGGGGCGCCGGGTACTCGGCCTCGTAGAGAAGGCGCGCCTCCGGCTCTTGGAGGTGTCGGCGGCCGAAGCCGTTCGCCACTGCGCCATCTCCTGGGAACCTCTCGGCCATCTTTTCTTTGCTTGTCGGTGGGAAGGGGGAGATGGCTTTTGCGAGAGGGGGAGGGTGTGGCATTCACCGGCGGGGAGTGGGCGCCTTTTATAGCCCAAGCGGCGCGACCGGGAGGCAGCATGCCGGGCGACGCGTGGCGGGAGCGGGCGGGACGTGCGTCGGCGGTGCCTTCACTGCGCCGCCCGTGAGGCATCAATGGAGGTTGACCGGCGCAGCAGCGCGACAGCCTTGGCCAGCCTTGGCATTGATTCCCGCAAGAACCGAGGCGATGAGGGCGATGAAGCGGCGTCTCGCTGACTTGGCGCCCCCCTCATTCACGCCAAAACCACTCGCCCCGGCGCCCTCGGGCGCCCCCCAGCGCGCCGGGTTCGACCTGGGTCTGCCGGCACTAACTTCGGCCCAAACCGACGAAAAACGGGCTCTTGGGGGCGCGACTGGGCCGTTTTTTCGGCGCCGGGTTCAATCACCCTCTTCTCCCTGTTCGTTTGTAGCTAGATCTGAGAGCATGTGGTCGTAGGGTTTAATGTGCAAGCATGTGGTAGGGTTGATTCATGCGCAGACCTGTGAGCAGATGGTAGATTGTGATGTTGTGGTATCTATTATTGGTGGATTTGTAGCATGCTAGAGTAGTGTGATAGTGATGAACATAATGGATTCATAGCTAGTTGTGATGTATGATCCTCCTTTCATAGATCGTCTGATATTCTGTGTGCTATGCTTACTGTCAATGCATACTACGATTTTAGGACATGACCACGCGGACCCAAGATCTTAGCCAGTCACTTGTCCTGTCTGACAGCCAGTAAGCTGCGTCCAATGTCGAGGAATCCTAGCCCCCTCGAGTCGCATATGCCTCCTGATTCAGAGGTGTTCGAGGTATCAGTCGGTGGTTCTCTTTTGTGGCAGTTGTGCTCGTTGATCCAACTGTTGCTGTTGCTACCGCTGCACTTACGAGAGCCGCAAAGGCAAAGAAGGATGGTAGGGGCGACAACATGAAGTGATAGCCATTCATATCCATGTTCATGCTGAAAAAGATGTGTGAGCTCATCTTTACTAGGGTTAGGACTGATAATGGCTTCAGGGAGGTGCACTTGAACACCGTTGCGAAGCAGGTGTTCAAGTTCTATGGCCAGGAGGTGACTGTCACCCAGGTGTACAACCGCCTCAGGAAGTGGAGAGCTCGACGGATCCAAGTGTCCAAGCTCAGAGACCTTAGTGGCGCCTCATGGGATCAGAAAACTTGCTCGATCATTCTGGAGGCAGAGCACTACACCGGCCATGTCACGGTTAGCTCACTGCCCCCTTGTTTTTCACATTGACTACCATTGCCTACTCGCAACTAATAACGCTTGTGCTTCTTTCTTACGACCATCCCAAAGACGCAGAGTTCCTCAACACACCCATACAGAACTACAACCAGATGCAGCATAACTTCTCCTTCGGGCTGCCAACCGGCAAGCATGCCATAGGATTCGGCAAGTCTTTTGGTTCTTCCATGCCGGTGTTCACGTAGAGGCAGTCCTTGATGGCCCTGACAAGCCATTTGAGCATGTCCCTATGGTCGATAGGAAGAGGAAGTGGGGCATCCTGATGGAGGAGCATATTAGTGTCTTCACCAGCATGACTGAGGTCGTAAAGGAGGTGGCAAATCGCCATTAGGGAGAGCAAGACCGTCGACGTCCACCTGGCATGTACAACACCATCATGGAGAAAGGGGCTTCAGTGATGAGGCTCTCATGATGGCGCCGAGCCACCTGCTGGACAACAAGGCCCAGGGTGTTGGGTTTGTTTCCATGGCAAACTCCCATAGGGTGCTCTAGCTCAGGAGCTGGCTGGGCAAGCACTACTACTAGAGCTTGCTGCTGGTTACCGCGTGCATGATCCTCGATGGCGATGGCAATAACGACAAGGACGACGATGACGACATATATTTTGTGTAGCTAGGGCTTGAAAACAATTTGATGGTCTATATATTTTGGTGAGATGGTATATACTAACCCCTCATAGTGATCCCCATGGTGATAAAAAACTTCCGGTGGTAGGATGAGACAATAGTAGTGCTAGGTCGAACTTGCTATGCCATAAGATCATGCATGCTTACTAGTTCTCTACTGTTCCATTGCTTATTGCTTGATTGCTCCATTGCTTGCTGCTTGATTGCTCCATTGCCTCACTACTGCAGGATGCTGCTAACACGGCACTACGATCAGAAACCCTTTGACGAAACTGTGTGTGATGCATTGATCACAAATGGGGATGTAAAAAAGCGTCAAAAAAGATGCAAAATGTTTGTGATGGCAGAGACATCAAAGAAGGTTTAGATTTTAGTTATGTGTGCGATGCGGGGCATACGGTTGATCCATATGAACTGTTTGCGATTAGATAGAACAACATAAACAGGCAGCCATATCAATGTGCATGCGATATATGGCATACAATTCGCTCTGATGAACGGTTTGCTATTAGGGAATGCAACAAAAATGGTCAGCCAGATCAAGGTGTGTGTGATATACGACATACGGTTCACTCGGACGAACTATTTTCGATTAGGGAAAAGAACAGAAACGGTTCAAATTAATAAGATGTGTGTGATATGCGGCATACAGTCCACATAGATGAACTGTTTGCGATGAGCCAAAAGAACACAAATGATTCGTGTAAACAAGATGTGTGTGATATGTAGCAAATAGCTCACTCGGATGAACTATTTGCGATGAGAAATTATAACACAGACGGTTGATTCTATTTTTATAAAAAACATTCAAAATGCAAACTAGTTGCTTGCGGTGGCTAGGAGTATCGCACATGATGCATCTGCGAGTACTCGTGTGCGATGATTAGTAAGTTACACATACGTTTCCTTATGTTAACACGTGTGTGATAAATAACACGTGGCACCACATACGGTATTTGGGTTGTGTGTGTGCAACACTTAGTCTTCCCGCGCTCCAGCGAATACTTCTGATACATCTTCAATGTATCTATAATTTATGAAGTATTCATGCCATGTTTATAATATTTTTACATGTTTTTGGTATGATTTGATTAGAACTAACCCGGACTGACGCTGTTTTCAGCAGAACTGCGGTGGTGTTGTTTTTTGTGCAGAAATAAAAGTTCTCGGAATGCGCTGAAAATCAACGGAGAATATTTTTGGAAAATATAAAAAACACTGGAACGAAAAGCTATCGGAGGGAGTCCCGAGGCCACCACAAGGGTGTAGGCCGTGCCCCCCTATCTTGTGGACTCCCCGTGGGCCCCCCTGACTTGTCCCCGATGCCAAACACTCCTATAAATTGAGAAAGGGATAACTCCAGAATGAAACGGAGATCGGAAGTTCCACCGCCGCAAGCCTCCAGAACCACGAGAAATCAATCTAGGCCCTCTCCGACATCGTGTCGGAGGGGCCATCATCGGCGGAGGCCATGGGGGAGGATATCAGAGGGGCCATCATGGACATGAAGGCCAAGGACCAGAGGGAGACCATGAAGGAGGAAGCACAAGGGGGAAGAACCTCTCCTCCTCTCTCTCGGTGGCGCCGGAGTGCCATCGGGAGGGGAATCATTGCCGCGGTGATCATCTTCATCAACATCACCATCATCATCACCATCCTCATCTCTTTTACCCGATCCACTCTCCTGTACCCTGCTGTAATCACCTACTTGAACATGGTGCTTTATGCCACATATTATGATCCAATGATGTTTTTCCATCCTATGATGTTTTGAGTAGATTTCCTTTGTCCTTGGGTTGATTGATGATCTAGATTGGTTTGAGTTGTATGTTTTATTTTGGCGCTGTCCCATGGTGCCTTTCGTGCTGCGCACACATGAATGATTCCCGCTGTAGGGTGTTGCAATACATTCATGATTCGCTTATAGTGGGTTGCTTGAGTGACAGAAGCATAAACCCGAGTAAGGGGGTTGCGTATGGGATAAAGGGGACTTGATACTTTAATGCTATGGTTGAGTTTTACCTTAATGATCTTTAGTAGTTGCGGATGCTTGCTAGAGTTCCAATCATAAGTGCATATGATCCAAGAAGAGAAAGTATGTTAGCTTATGCCTCTCCCTCATATGAAATTGCAATAATGATTACCGATCTTGTTAACAATTGCCTAGGATAATTCCGCACACCGAACCATCTTTATTCCACACTTGCTATTTATAATACTGAAGTGATATATTCTAACTTTATGATAACAGAACCTACTTTTATATTTTAGCTCTCTGATACCATGCAAAGTTATCCTCTTCATACCCACAACATAGTTTTATTTCTTGTTGCTAGTTGGAAGCAAACGTTTGGTGTACGTAGAGTCGTATCTTGGCAGATAGGACTTGAGAGAATATTGATATTACCTTTAGCTCCTTGCGGGTTCGACACTCCATACTTATGACTTCCACCTTTGGAAATTGCTACGGTGATTCCCTGCACTTGGGGATTATCAAACTCTTTTCTGGCGCCATTGCTGGGGAGCAATAGCGTGGGGTTGATATTTTTAGATTGTCCTAATTTTTTAGAATTTCTGGAATTACACAAGTATACAAAGTTTCCAGATTACTACAGACTGTTCTGTTTTTGATAGATTCTGTTTTCTATGTTGTTCACTTATTTTGATGCATCTATGGGTAGTATCGAGGGGTATGAACCATAGTGAAGTTGGAATACACTAGATATAATGCTAATATGAAATTGGAATGAGTTTACAACAGCACCTAAAGGTAGTGATTTGCTTTATTATACTAACAGATCTCACAAAGTGTTAAGTTTTGTGTGGATGAAGTGTTCGAAGAACGAGGAGTTACCGATATAAGAAGAATAAGGGAGGCAAGAGTTCAATCTTGGGGATGCCCAAAGCACCCCAAGTAAATATTTCAAGGGTACTCAAGCATATAAGCTTGGGGATGTCCCGGTTGTCATCCCATCTTTCTTCTTCAACAATTATCGATATACCTCGGTTTTTGTTTTGTTCACATGATATGTGTCCTTTGTGTTTTTCTTTTTCTTTATGAACCATGCTAGTATGAGATAGTCCTTCGTTGATTTATAGAATGCTTCATGTGCTTCACTTATATCTTTTGAGTATGACCTTATAGAATGCTCTTTGTGCTTCACTTAAATCATTTGAGTATGACCTTTATAGAATGCTCTTTGTGCTTCACTTAAATCTTTTGAGTATGGATTTATAGAATGTTTAGTGTGCTTCACTTATATATTTTGAGCTTGGATATTGGTTAATCTATATTGATTGCAGAATGATCCATGAACTTCACTTAAATTTTTTGGAGTATGAATAAGACTATCATTGAAATTGGGCTTGGAAGAGTATCATTATGATAACATGCCTAGCTAAAAGGGTGTTAGAGAAAAGCGCTTGTTGGGAGATAACCCAATATTTATCCTTACTGTTTTTGTGTGTTCACATGATTAAACTATTGTAGTAATCATGTTTTATAGTTTTCGTTTCAATAAAGTGCCAAGTAAGACCATTTGGATAGCTTACGGTGATAGTTGATTTGATCTTGCTGAAAAACAGAAACTTTTGCGCTCATTGCCAGAATTTTAGAAAATAACATAAGAGTGATTTTGATCTGACATTTTTACACAAGATTGATATACAAAATTCCCAGGTTGTCCTAATTTTTCAGAATTTTTGGAGTAGCAGAAGTATGGTTGCTGTTCAAATCATTACAAACTGTTTTGTTTCTGGCAGATTATGTTTTCAATGCATAGTTTGCTTGTTTTCTAGTTTCTATGGCTTATATTTCTCCATATAAATTGTAGAAATGATATGGTACAGTAGGCATAGTGTGAGAATAATTAGGAATATTGTCTTTGACAGTACCAAAGTGAATGATTTACTCTTTGTCATACTAACCCATCTCATGAAGTTCCGTTAAGTTTTGCGTGATTGAAGTTTTCAAGTTTTGGGTGAGATATCGATATGAGGAGAATAAGGAGTGGAAAGACCCTAAGCTTGGGGGTAATAATCAAGGAAGACTCAAGCGCCTAAGCGTGGGGATGCCCCGGAAGGCATCCCCTCTTTCATCTTCAAAACCATCGGTATACCTTACTCGGAGCTATATTTTTATTCGTCACATGATATGTGTTTTGCTTGGAGCATACTTTCATTTTATTTGCTATTTGAATAAATCATTGGATCCGAAATCTTTAATGATAGAGAGTCCTCCCATGGCTAGTTAATTATTTGATTACTCATTGTCCTTCACTTATACCTTTTTGGAGTAGTTTGTCATTTACTCATGTGCTTCACTTATATCCTATGAGTAGATGGTTGAATGAATTGAATATCATAAATCTGAATTTATATATGATTCATATGCTTATACCATGGGGAGTAATGACTTCACATCTAAGAAGTAGAGGTGGTAAAATTATTGAAAGTTAGCAAACATAGTATTGGTCACTTGAACAATTCATGAAAGAATATTGAAGGAAGAGAGATTTCACATATAAATATGCTATCTTGGACATCTTTTGTAATTGTGAGCACTCATTAAAATATGACATGCTAAATAGTTGATGTTGGACAAGGAAGACAACATAAATGGTTTTGTTTTCTTATATCTGAATAGAAGTTATATTGTCATGGATCCTCCAACATGTCGAGCTTGCTTTTCCTTCTCATGCTAGCCAAATTCTTTGCACCAAGTAGAGATACTACTTGTGCTTCCAAACATCCCTTAAACCCAGTTTTGCCATGAAAGTCCACCATACCTACCTATGGATTGAGTAAGATCCTTCAAGTAAGTTGTCATCGGTGCAAGCAATAAAAATTGCTCTCTAAATATGTATGATCTATTAGTGTGAAGAAAATAAGCTTTATACGAACTTGTGATATGGAAGAAATAAAAGCGACGGACTGCATAATAAAGGTCTTTATCACAAGCGGCAATATAAAGTGACACTCTTTTGCATTAAGATTTTGTGCATCCAACCATAAAAGCGCATGACAACCTCTGCTTCCCTCTGCAAAGGGCCTATCTTTTACTTTTATCTTCTACCCTTATATAAGAGTCACAGTGATCATCACCTTTCCTTTTTACACTTTTCATTTGGCAAGCACTATGTGTTGGAGAGATCCGGATATATATATCCACTCGGATGTAGGTTTTCATAAAGTATTATTGTTGACATTACACTTGAGGTAAAAGGTTGGGAGGCGAAACTATAGGCCCCTATCTTTCTCTATGTCCGATTAAAACTTTGAACCCATAAATATCACGTGAGTGTTAGCAATTGTGAAAGATTAAATGATAGTTGAGTATGTGGAGTTTGCTACTTCAAAGCTCTTACATAGACCCTTCCTGAAAATAAATTGAATTGCAATTGTTTGATGACTGAGAGCATAATTTGTTAGTTTTCAAGAAAGTTTATGATCTATACTTTAACATGTCAATAGCTTGTTACTTGATCATGAGAAGTTTTATGAGTTGAGCTACTGTTATGTAATATAATGATGCTAGTAAAGGTGACTGAAATTATCATTGATCAAACTTGTGCACTTGCTAGCATTCGCACTTCATAAATTATTTCTTTTATCATTTACCTACTCGAGGATGAGCAGGAATTAAGCTTGGGGATGCTGATACGTCTCCAATGTATCTATAATTTATGAAGTATTCATGCCATGTTTATAATATTTTTACATGATTTTGGTATGATTTGATTATAACTAACCCAGGCTGATGCTGTTTTCAGTAGAACTACCGTGGTGTTGTTTTTTGAGCAGAAATAAAAGTTCTCAGAACGCGCTGAAAATCAACGGAGAATATTTTTGGAAAATATAAAAAATACTGGAATGAAAAGCTACCGAAGGGGAGTCCCGAGGCCACCACAAGGGTGGAGGGCACGCCCACTTATCTTGTGGGTTCCCCATGGGCCCCCTTGACTTGTACCTGATGCCAAACACTCCTATAAATTGAGGAAACTCTAGAATGAAACGGAGATCGGAAGTTCCACTGCCGCAAGCCTCCAGAACCACAAGAAATCAATCTAGGCCCTCTCCGGCACCCTGCCGGAGGGGCCATCATCACCGGAGGCCACGGGGAAGGATCTCGGAGGGGCCATCATCGCCATGAAGGCCAAGGACCAGAGGGAGAATTTCTCCCCATCCAGGGGTGGCCATGGAGGAGGAAGCCCAAGGTGGAGAACCTCTCCTCCTCTCTCTTGGTGGCGTCGGAATCCCATTGGGAGGGGAATCATCGCCGCGATGATCGTCTTCATCAACATCACAATCATCATCACCATCCTCATCTCTTCTACGCGGTCCACTCTCCCGCACCCCGCTGTAATCACCTACTTGAACATGGTGATTTATGCCACATATTATGATCCAATGATGTGTTGCCATCCTATGATGTTTTGAGTAGATTTCCTTTGTCTTTGGATTGATTAATGATCTAGATTGGTTTGAGTTGTATGTTTTATTTTGGTGCTGTCCTATGGTGCCTTTCATGTCGCGCACACATGAAGGATTCCCACTGTAGGGTGTTGCAATTCGTTCATGATTCGCTTATAGTGGGTTGCTTGAGTGACAGAAGCATAAACCCGAGTAAAGGGGTTGTTGCATATGGGATAAAGGGGACTTGATACTTTAATGCTATGGTTGGGTTCTACCTTAATGATCTTAAGTAGTTGCGGATGCTTGCTAGAGTTCCAATCATAAGTGCATATGATCCAAGAAGGGAAAGTATGTTAGCTTATGCCTCTCCCTCATGAAATTGCAATAATGATTACCGATCTTGTTAACAATTGCCTAGGATAATTCCGCACACCGACCCATCATTATTCCACACTCGCTATTTATAATACTTAAGTAATATATTCTAACTTTATGATAACAACACCTACTTTTATATTTTAGTTCTCCGATACCATGCAAAGATCCTCTTCATACCCACAACATAGTTTTATTTCTCGTTGCTAGTTGGAAGCAAATGTTCAGTGTACATAGAGTCGTATCAGTGGTAGATAGGACATGAGAGAATATTGATCTTACCTTTAGCTCGTTGTGGGTTCGACATTCCATACTTATCACTTCCACCTTTGGAAATTGCTACAATGATTCTCTGCACTTGGGGATTATCAGCTTCCCGCGCACCACATGGTTGAATTTTAAAATCCACGCCTCTTCCTCATCAGTTTCCTGCCACCAGCTAATGGCTAGCTGCATATAACCCATGTGGCAATGCACCACCGCGACACTCTGCACAGATCTAGTCATCACCCATCTACCATTTGTTATTCCAAGCATGCTAGGCAACGACCAAAGCTTCGGCGTCGAACCCAACCTGTTTTACATCTTCGACGAGGAGAACGAGCCGGAGCAGGTCGGGGAGCAAGAGCTTCATCGGCCAGTGCAGGCACCATGGCCCCGGCAGTGATATCGTGGTGACAGTCCTTGGGCACACAATCGACATATTGCAGAGGAGGTGTGATGAGCAGTTTGCCATCCATCGTGCAAAAGATCCAGAGCTGCTCAGTGGCATGATCGATGACCCACCCGAAGAGCCGCCGTCACTAGTGCTCATCAAGAGCCTGATGCCCCGCAAGGAATGGCAGAGGACCTCTGCAATTCAGTCAAGACATAGCCAGCCTGTGGCTTCATTATTGCCCGCGGCGGCCGTGTCAACCTCGATCCCGATGATGTGGTGGCCAGGCTCGAGCGCATCCTTGGTGGAGTTGACGTCCCCGGCAAAGTGGAACACCACCAACGTAAGATCTTGAGGATGCAGGTGATGGACGGAATTTCTACCAGGCCAGAGGCATGGAAATGGAGCGGTTCCTCGAAGATATCTTGCGCGCGGTTGCACGCTGTCAAGCTCTTGTGGAAGAGGCCAAGCAGCCCCAAGAGCCTCCCAACGCCAGCATCTCTGTAGGCAGAGGCGGGTTGGGACACTTGGAATAAACGGCCGCAAGGGTGCTATGCTGATCATGGAGTCTGAGAAGACCGTCGTCGGAAGGCCGCCAGCTCAGCCTTTTAGCCTATATTTTATTATAATTGTATGCATATGTAGGTCATGAGTGTTTTGGGCATTGCCGCATGTGGCATTTTAAATTACCCTGAATATGTAAGACAATTATTAACCGTTGCCATTGTAATTTGCCTCAACGGTGAGCAGAGCGTGCGCAGGGTGGCCAGAGCGGAGCGTGCCGCGGCCACCTCAATGGCGAGCAAAATGCACGGACGGACGCGAGCAGAGTGCGCCACGACCGCCTCAATGAGGAGCAGAGCGTGCCATGGCCGCCTCAACAGCAAGCAACCACGTGGTCAACCTTCTAGCACACCGTGGGAGGCGCGATGACGCATCCATCAGACATGATGGTGATATCTTGACCGTGTGTGGCAGTGGGCGGACACATACACGTACATCCAAGAACGCGGGCCCACGTTGCGGGCTTCCGATGCGTAGCATACAGTTGATCCATAAGAACTGTTTTCGATGAGCTAGAACAACAGAAACAGGCTTTGTAGGCCCAGAACCATAAATAAATTTTGACCTTGTTTCTCGTCACATTGCAGATTACAACACAATAAGTAATTGCAAATCTGTTCACACCAATCAAACTAATATGTGTTCACACTTAGCACAGAGCTATAAAAACTACCCACTCGAAAATTACTTCAAAGTTCCTCTCCTCATCACCCACAAAGCTGATTTTTTTTGTCAAGTCGTTCCGCCATAACTAGTAGGAGGAGTTTTGATGGAGATATAACCAAGCAGCAAAGACCAAGGCCGCGAAAGCACTCAAGAGGTCCCGCCGCTAAGCGGCGGCCGCAGCAGAGATGTCCGGCGCACGCGGAGCCCTCGAACGAGCTCTCACGGGCACGTGAGGGCTCTCACAAGGGCACTCACTGCATCGACGATCGCGATGAGCTAGCGTTGCTGAAGTCCTTGGCCGGTGACGACGACATTCTTGCTGACCTCAACAAGCAGAAGGAGTTGGTAGATGTCTTGATGAAGCTGCTCGACATCTGTGATGCCTCGGTTGAGAAGGCGACGGCCTCGTAGAGCAACTCATGGGTGACAATGCGAAGCTCCTTAAGGCTCTCGCCGAGAAGCAGGAGGAGTTCGCGGGCTGGAAGATGTTGCATGAGCAGAGCAGTGGCTCGGGGATGACGCTGACAGCGTTCGTCGAGGAACTGATGGGTGACTTGAGGAAGCTCCAGATCGAGCGCAAGCAGGAGGTGGAGGAATCCGTGGCTACTTTCAAGCAAAGTCGTGAGGAATTGAAGAAGGAGGTGGAGGACGTCGTCGCCCGGTGATCCATCGATGAGTAGAGACAGTAGCGACCCAGATTGTTGTCTGCAATTTCCTTCTTCTCTTGCCCCCATGTCTTCCGGGCTTTGCTACATGTGGCATTTTAAATTATCCAGAATATGTAAGACAATTATTATCCAGGCTATTGTAAATTTTTTGTCGTATTATCCATTGCCATTTTATTTGTCATTGTATTATCAGTTGCCCTATGTGGCATTTTAAATTAGGCCAGAATACGAGTTGAAAACATGAACAAAGCAAACGCTAACGTTGAGCGGGGCCAAGCAAACAGTCTCCGTCCAGGTGCTTTAATTAACCGCGTGTTAAACAGCGGCTCGGCCGCCATTAATGGAGAAGTTGTGAGCTAGGCGAGCGGCTGGTGGATGGAGGTCAAAGAGCTCGCTTCCCGGCGAGCATGGGCAGCCTTGTTGCTCGCACGTGTCCCGTTGAGCCTGCGAGGTGGATAGGATACACGCGTTCGGCCCGTTGAGCCTGCACGGCAAACTGCTCGCACGCGCCCCGTCGAACCTGCACGGCGGACTTCTCGCACTCGTCCCATCTAATCAAACAGCTACACGCATGCCACCAAGTATGGTTGAATTTTGGCACAAAATATAAAGATGACCAATGAACGAGGAAAAAGGTAGTACTATCACATAAGAAAAGAGGGACGTGTGGCCGCACTTAAATGGTTATGGGAACACACGGTTCATATAATACAACCATTAGCAATGTTAACGTGTCAGCTATTTGTTTCAAAAGGACTTCGTTGGGTATTAATGTGTGCGCCTTATCTCAAACTGGACGATTTTTTTACCGCGTCATATATGTGCCATGTCATGAAACCATACCAAGTTTCATGTTTTTTGGATGAGTTTTTGATTTACTGGGATTTAAAAACCGAGATTCTCAATGTTTCAGGAGGACGAGAAGTTTGTAATTCATTCTCATTCCTTCAATGAGACCTAAACATGCACCCAATGACACATGTTCGATTTCCACCCATTTTACTTCACTGGAGCATGTGCTTGTAGTTCAAATTTGAATTATGAACTACATTAAACGCCTAGAAAACTCAATTAATATATAAAATGGCCAAACAAACCCTGGACAGTTTCAAATTTCAGCACGACACTCCAGTTATTCTATGTTGCCTGTAGAAAACAAAGTTCAAGGTGATAAGAGGTAACGATTATCTTTTCGCCCACAAGAGGGGCATGTTTCCCTACCAGAACCATGAGAGTTGTGAAAAGCTTTGGTTTGAAAGAGGCTTGTAATATAGCATGGCCCAAATTGGACAATTATTTTACCACGACATATATGTCACATGTAGTGACACCATGCGAAGTTTCCTGATTTCCTGGTGAGTTTTGGATTTACAGAGATTTAAAAACGGAGATTCACAACGTTTGTGGCCAAGACAAGACGCGGAGACCATTGAATTCATTCTCATTCCTTCCATGGGACCTAAACATACACCCCAAGGACACATGTATGTTTTTTCTAGCCATTTTGGTGCATTGGAGTATGTATTTGTAGTTCGGATTTGAATTATGGACATTAAATGCCTAGAAAACTCAATTAATGAATAAAGAAGGTCATACGAACCCTAAATAATTTTGAAGTTCATCGCAAACTCCCGTTGTTCCATGTTGCGTGTAGAAGAAAATAGAAGGCTAGAGAGGGACCGATTATTGTTTCGCCCACAAGGGGACACGTTTCCCTATCGAAACCACGAGGGTTCTTGTGACAGGCTCCGGTTTGTAAGAGGTTTGTAATAAAGCTTGGCCCAAATTTGACAATATTTTTACCCTGACATATATGTGCCATGACGTGACACCATGCCACCTTTCATGACTTTCTGGTGAGTTTTGGATTTATGGGGATTTAAAAACCAAGATTCCAAATGTTTGAGGACGAGCCAGGACATTGATACGTCTCCGTTGTATCTATAATTTTTTATTGTTTCATGCCAATATTATACAACTTTCACATGTTTCTGGCAACATTTTATATGATTTATTGCACTAACCTATTGATCTAGTGCCCAGTGTTAGTCCCTGTTCTTTGCATGTTTTTTGTTTTGTAGAAAATCCATATCAAATGAAGTCCAAATGCAATAAAATTTTACGGACAATTATTTTGGAGTATTTGTGATTTTTGGGAGTTGGAATTATCAGAAGAGGGGGCCCACATTGACCACAACCCACCAGGGCGCGCTTGGGGGCCCAGGTGCGCCAAGGTGTCTTATGCTCTCCTCGAACATCGGTTGGAGATATACTTCGGGCGCAAGGAAGCTTATATCCAGGGAAAAATCTTGTTAAAATCTCAGCGCAATCGGAGTTACGGATCTCCCGAAATATAAGAAACGGTTTTCGGCCAGATATGGGGGACACGAAACAGAAGAGAACAGAGAGGGAGATCCAATCTCGAAGGGGCTCCCGCCCCTCCGCCGCCATGGAGGCCATGGACCAGAGGGGGAACTCTCCTCCCATCTAGGGGGGAGGCAAAGGAAGAAGAAGAAGGAGGGGGCTCTCTCCCCCTCTCTCCCAGTGTCGCCGGAACGCCGCCGGGCCGAGGATCGTGATGGCGATCTACGTCAACAATCTTGCTACCGTCAACACCAACTTTCTCCCCCTCTATGCAGCGGTGTAACACCTCTCCCCCCGCTATAATTCTACTTAAACATGGTGCTCAACTCCATATATTATTGCCCAATGATATTTGGATATCCTATGATGTTTGAGTAAGATCCATTTTGTCCTGTGGGTTAATCATGATCTTGGTTCGTATGATTGTATATTTTAGTTATGATGCTGTCCTAAAGTGCCCTCCATCTCGAGCAAATGTGACGGATCCCTGCTGTAGGGTGTTGCAATACGTTCATGATTCGCTTATGGTGGGTTGCTTGAGTGACATAAGCTTAAACCCGAGTAGGTGGGTTGTTGCGTATGGAATAAAGAGGACTTGATACTTAATTCTATGGTTGGGTTTCATGACCTTAATGATCTTTAGTAGTTGCGGATGCTTGCTAGAGTTCCAATCATAAGTACATATGATCCAAGTAGAGAAAGTATGTTAGCTCATGCCTCTCCCACATATTGAACTACAAGAACGATTACCGGTACTTGTTATCGATTGCCTAGGGACAAATGACTTTCTCGCTGACAAAAGCTATCCACTTTTATTGCCTTGCAATTTATTCATAGTTTTATTCTTGCAAAGTACTCGTAGTTTTATTCTTGCAAAATAGTTTCATACTTGTTTTAGGTAAAGCAAACGTCAAGTGTGCGTAGAGTTGTATCGATGGCCGATACAACTTGAGGGAATATTTGTTCTACCTTTAGCTCCTCGTTGGGTTCGACACTCTTATTATCAAAAAAGTCTACAAACGATCCTCTATCCTTGTGGGTTATCAGACGCCAGTACGGTTGTAATTCATTCCCATTCCTGGCATGGGACCTCAACATGCACCCAAGGACACATGTATAATTTTTCTAGCCAATTTGGTGAACTGGAGCATGTATTTGTAATTCAGATTTGAATTATGGACATTAAATGCCAGGAAACTCAATTAGTGTATAAAAAGGCCAAACGAACCCTAAATAATTTTAAATTTCAGCACGGATATCCTGTCATTCCATGTTGACCGTAGAAGAAAATACAAGGCGAAAAGAGGTAGTGATTATCGTTTCGCCCACAAGGAGGACACGTTTCCCTATCGGAACCACGAGGCTTCTTTGAGAGAAGCTCCGGATTGTAGGAGGTTTGTAATAAAGTTTGGCCCAAATTGGACAATGTTTTTACCACGACATATATGTGCCATGACGTGACACCATGCCAACTTTCATGACTTTCTGATGAGTTTTGGATTTATGGGGATTTAAAACCCAAGATTCCAAATGTTTGAGGACGAGCCAGGATGCTGGTATAGTTGTAATTCATTTCCATTCCTGGCATGACCTAAACATGCACCCAATGACACATGTATAAATTTTATAGCCATTTTGGTGAACTGGAGCATGTATTTGTAGTTCATATTTGAATTATGGAGATTAAATTCCTACGAAACTCAATTAGTGTATAAAAAGGCCAAACGAACCCTGAATAAGTTTAAATTTCAGCACGGATATCATGTCGTTCCATGTTGCCCATAGAAGAAAATACAAGGCGAAAAGGGACAGTGATTATCGTTTCAGCCACAAGGGGGACACGTTTCCCTATTGGAACCATGAGGATTCTTTGAGAGAAGCTCCGGCTTGTAGGAGGTTTGTAATAAAGTTTGGCCCAAAATGGACAATGCTTTTACCATGACATACATGTGCCATGATGTGACACCATGCCAACTTTCATGACTTTCTGGTGAGTTTTGGATTTATGGGGATTTAAAAATCGAGATTCCAAATATTTGAGGACGAGCCAGGATGCCGGTACGGTTGTAATTCATTCCCATTCCTGGCATGGGACCTAAACACGCACCCAAGGACACATGTATAATTGTTCTAGCCATTTTGGTGAACTGGAGCATGTATTTGTAGTTCAAATATGAATTATGGACATTAAATGCCTAGGAAACTCAATTAGTGTATAAAAAGGCAAACGAACCCTGAATAAATTTAAATTTCAGCACAGATTCCATGTTGCCCATAGAAGAAAATACAAGGTGAAAAGAGGCAGTGATTGTCGTTTTGCCCACAAGGGGGACACGTTTCCCTGTCGGAACCACGAGGCTTCTTTGAGAGAAGCTCCAGTTTGTAAGAGGCTAGTAATAAAACTTTCGCCAAAATGGACAAAAAAATGCCTCGACATATATGTGCCATGTCGTGACACCATGCCAAGTTTCATGATTTTCGGGTGAGTTTTGGATTTACGGGGATTTAAAAACCGAGATTCTTCTCATGAAATGTTTTCAAATAGCACACAGTTCACTCACGAAAGTTGTGTGCCTACCAAACCGTGGCCTATGCCCTCCTGTTGCACGCGCGATCTGAGTCGTGCGTTCTGATTGGCTGGAACCCAAGCCCCACTAATCGTACGTCTGTACCGTTGGATGCTCCCAGATTGAACGTCAATCCTCATCCCTTTCGACAGCACATGCAGTATATGGGTAAGCACCGTGCGCATGCGTCGTGCTAGCTCACCCTTCCTTCTCTACTAAGTTTTCTATATTAATGTTGTTATATATCAAACATGCTACCGTTTCCTGCCACTCCTCTCATCGGTCTCCCGCCTCTTCTCCCATCATTTTCCCGCAGCCAGTGTCAGTGCTCATGGAAGGCTAGGCGGCGACACACCGGCCATGTAAATATCGCACACAGTTTCTAAAAGCACAAATGTTTGTGATAGGAGGGAGTAGGTCCCATAGGGTGACCAACGTGAAATGCCTTAAAGGCAAGGAGGCAATTCCTATCAGCAAGGGGCAGCTTCCCATCCGCTAGCCTAGTCGAATAGAACTTAGAAATTAAGCATGCTCGGGCTGGAGTAGTCTAAGGATGGGTGACCGGGTGGGAAGTTGCATATCTCAAGCTTCATTTAAACGCTAGGACACGTTGATTATAGAGATAAATATCTCTATAGTGACCTGTCATGGCGATTATATAAACCTTGGGATCCTTATTTTGCTAATTTGTAGACTATGTTTTTATTAGTTACTTTTTGCTCTAAAATCAAAGAATGATTGACTCTATAGTGACCTGTCATGGCGATTATATAAACCTTGAGATCCTTGCTTCGCTAATTTGTAGACTATGTTTTTATTGGTTATTTTTGTTCTCAAAAATCAAAGAATGATCAACATCTATACGCCCACACAAATTATCCCTTTGACTCAATGCACGAGAAGGGTTTACTCTTTGCTCTATGTGCTATGTTAGATCAAATCAAGTTTTAGCACTTGCGTTCCCGACATCGTACGTCTTTAAACTGGCCGCGGGGGGGTACAATGTTCAGTTTGTAATGTTACTGATGTAGTTGGTGCCTCATCGAACTTGTGCTTTCGGGATTTGAACAAATCACACAGCAGACCCATACATTTTTTTCAGGTCGCATGCAGGGTATAGGGGGCCGGGTGTTCTGATCGACCATGTCTCCCTTGTGCGGGTTATAGGCGCTGCACATATCTCTGGGCTCCCCGAGGTATATACTATCCTTGACCGATAACGAGAGGGCCCACACAATCTATCCCTTTGACCCAACAACGAGAAGGGTTTGACAATGATGGTTTCCTATTGCTATGTTTGCCATGTTAGACCAAATAAAGTTTGAGCGCATGCGTTGGACGACCCCCCCCCCCGCCGCCTCGATGTTGGGAAACAAACATTGTACGTATTAAACCAGGCCTGTGGTCGGGTACGGTGTTTGATTTGTAATATAGTTGGTGGCCCATCGAAGTTGTGCATTCGGGATTTAAACACATCACACACCACCGTACCCATACATATTTTTGGGCCGCATGCAATGTATACAGGGTCTTCTGATCGACCATGTCTCCCTTGTGTTTTTTTTGTGACGACACGTATATTTGTTTTTTTGACCAGGAACAGTAGGAAAGGCTCCTACTGTGTTACTATATTAAAAGAAAAAACAAACTATACAATGGGTATTTACATAGTGGGGGGGAGGATGAAGATACAACTTGCCAACTTTGTGGCAAGTGGAACTAAGAAAAACAGAAAGAAACAACTAAAGGGAGTGCACAAGGTTCAGTACAAGGAGCCTATGCTCCTCTTTGACTCTATGTTGAAGAAGCCCAAAATCTCTCTTGAATCTGTCCAGCCAGGAGTTTAGTGAGGGTGTTATTGCTCTAAAATGTTTGTTATTCCTCTCCTTCCAAATACTCTAGGC
Source organism: Triticum aestivum (assembly GCF_018294505.1). Taxonomy (NCBI): domain Eukaryota; kingdom Viridiplantae; phylum Streptophyta; class Magnoliopsida; order Poales; family Poaceae; genus Triticum; species Triticum aestivum. Next base: position 530,945,679 of record NC_057807.1, read on the forward strand.
CGCCACAATGAATTTCTCTAGGAACAGTGGGGTGGGATGAGTGTTTCTGTGATCTTCAACAGCTTGTATTCGGCCAAGGAAAGGTTCCCAGTTAAGCCCAAGTTTGGCCCAGCACAGTTTACTGAAAGAGCATGTGAAGATCATGTGTTCCACTGTTTCCTCAATGTTCAATCCACATAGGAGGCAATTGTGGTCATCTCCTATGTTATAGTGCCTCCTTTTCAACATGTTCCTCGTATTGAGCCTGTCCTGGAAGAGCAACCAAGCAAAGACTTTCAACTTCATCGTGCACTTTGAATTCCAAATCCAACCAAATATCTGTTGCACCTGGACATTTTTGAAGAAGAATTTATAGTAGTCCATTGATTTGTAGATGGTTTTACCCCACGTGTAGTGCCAAATATCCGTGGATGACGAGGATGGTTGTAGATGAGCCGCAACTATCTGCAAGTCTCGAACCTCCGCAATGGCTTGAGGGGTCAAGGGCAGGTGGAATGTTTCTTCTAGCAAAGTGATCCCGAGGAACTTGTTGACCGAAATATCTTCATCCAGAGAGTGAGAGAAGGCCCGAGGATGGGAATCTTGAAGTATTTGCCCTGACCATAGATCTTTCCAAAATAAACCGTGGTGCCACACACAATATTGACTTGAGAAATCCCACAAAACTTAGGTGTGAGCTTGAGTATGTCCTTCCACCAGAATGAGCCGACTGGATCAGAGGCGTGCGGAATTTTTTGGGTGTAATAGGAGTCCCATGTGAGCTGCACCTAGGGTATATCCAACTTGTTATAAAACTTGTGTAGGAACTTCAGAAGCAATGCTTCATTCTGTACACTAAGATTAAGCACACCGAGTCCTCCCTTCTTTTTAGGTTTACATACCATGTCCCAAGCCGCCAGAGAGTTACACTTATCACCTTGTTCAGTCTTTTTGATCCATAGGCATCGACGCCTAATTTTGTCCAGAAGTTCAATGAGTTTGGGTGGAAAATGTAACGTGCACATGGCATAGATGAGTAACGAGGTAACTGTGGAGTTGAGAAGAGTCAGCTTGCCAGCATGGGACATGAGGGACAGCGTTGACGACAAGCTTCTTTCGACCGTGCTGACAAGGGGCATAAAGTCCTGGAGGGTATGTCGAGACGTGCCCAGAGGCAGTCCTAGGTAGGTGAATGGCACGGTTCCAATTGTACACTCAAAGATAGCAGCAAGACGGGCAGCCAGATCAGCCTCCAAGTTTATGGGAATTAGTGTGGACTTGTGGAAATTGATTTTAAGGCCGATGGACTGTGCATATTTGGTAAGGATGTCTTTAATGATCAAGGCTTGCTGAGGGCAGACAGGCACAAGCAAGATTATATCATCGGTGTATTGGACAATAGGGTAGTCCATTTGACCCATGGCTGGAAAAGGGAGTTGAATTCTGCCCTCTCTATAAGCTTCGTTAATGGCCGATTGAAGGAGGTCGGCTGCCAGCACAAAGATGAGCGGAGATAATGGGTCGCCCTGCCTAACCCCACGCTTGCAATGGAACTGTCTTCCTGGAACACCATTTAGGAGAACTGAGGATCAACCCAAGGAAAAAATAGCCTTTATCCACGATAGCCATCTGTCATTAAAGCCCATATGCTTCATAATGTTGATCATGGGATCGTGCTCAATTGTGTCAAAAGCTTTAGCGAAATCCAACTTAAGCAGAACAATCGGTCTCTTGGAGGCTTGGCATTAGTGAATGTATTGAAATGTCCATGCAAGACAATCCTGTCTAGATCTCCCACGTATGAATCCATATTGGTTACGATGGATAATTTGCAAAATGACTTTCTAGAGACGATTAGCCATGAGTTTGGTAATGAGCTTAAGACAGCAATTAAGTAGGGTGATTGGCCTGTAGTCATTAACTGTGGATGGGGATCCATTCTTTGGGATAAGAGTAATCAGTCCATCATTAATGCTCTGGAGGTTAAGTGTTCCTGCATGGAATTGATCACACAGCGTGTAGAAATCATTTTTAATGATTGGCCAACATGCTTTAAGGGAGAGACCACTAAATCCGTCCGGGCCAGGTGCCCTACCGCCTGGCATCTCTTTGACAACCAAGTCAATTTCGTCATGCGTGAAAGGAAGCGTGAGGTGATCCAAGTTATCATTGGGCCGGATTAGAGAAGGGAAATCAAAGTGCATCTGAGTTGGGCTAGAGGTGCCTAGTCTGTCCGAATATGCATGAAAAAGGAGGGCCTCCTTTCCATTATGATCTTCCACGACTAATCCCTCCGGAGTTTGTAGGTTAGCAATGTTGTTTTTACAATATCTATCAGTATCCATTGCTTGAAAAAACTTGGTATTTTCATCACCAAATTTAACCCACCGGACAGTACATCTTTCCTTCCAATACTGTTTTTGATAATCCAAGAGCCGGAGGAGATGATTGTTAATAATCTTGCGAAAATTGTTCTCGGGTACTGTGAGAGGCCTCAGATTTTCGAGTGCATCCAACTCTTCCAAGGTTTTGTTGGTGTTTTCAATAGCCACTGATAATCGTGAAATACCTTTGCTCCAAGTTTTGAGTTCCTGTCGTAGTCGTTTGAATTTTTGGCAGAGCACAGTAGCAGCACTCTGCGCCGCAATAGGTTTATCCCAAACTCTCTTTTAACCACGTCCATGAAGCCCGGGTGCATAAGCCAATATGATTCAAATCTGAATAACTTGACACGAGGGATTTTAGTCTCAATGGTGACCACACATGGTGTGTGATCAAATGTGGGCTTACATAGAGGTTTGACCATGGTATTGGGGTAAATACTTGTCCAGTGCATGGAAGTGAAGAACCAGTCGAGTTGCTCGAGGAGTGGATCGTGTTGCATGTTACTCCAGGTGTATAGCCTACCCTTAATGGGTAATTCAACAAGGTTAAGTTTGCGAATGATATCATTGAAGGTGGACATATCATTGACATCACCCCCTGGCTTGTTACGATTTTCTGGCCCTCTGATGTAATTAAAATCCCCAAGAAATAAGCAATCCTCATTTTCCTGAATGTCCCTGTCATAGAGCCACTGAGTATAAATGTCCCGAGTAGGCCCATTACAAGGACCATAGATGTTAAAGAGTGTCCATGCTTGGGCAGAAATGGTGCTAGTGAATTGAATGCCCAGAGCAAAATCTTCCTGGACAACTACCGAGCCAGAGAACATGGAGCTGTTCCAAACTGTGAGTAAACCACCCGAAGACCCGTGAGAAGGAATATAAGCAAATTTATCGAAACGCTTAGGGCAGCAGGTTTTAATAAACGCTAGATCGATAACAGGTTTTTTAGTCTCCTGTAAACAAACGATAGCACAACCACTAACAGAAATCGCGTTCGACAGCGCTAATAACTTTTTGTCTGAATTTAACCCGTGCACATTCCAACATAGCATGTTCCAGCTACGCAAAAGTGGCATAATAAACCGCAAAGTTAAGCTGAAGATGAAGAGGAGCCTTCTGGCGGGCTATTGTGGATGGTAGCCGCATCTTCAGTAGCAAGCAGAGCAGCTTCGGTGAGCTCTTGAGGCGGGACAGCGCATCGTATAATGCCAATGTCCTGCATGGTGCGGAGAGGTGTAGGTGGCGGGGCCTGACCCATGACCACAGAGCTGGAGCTCGGAGCAGCAGAAGGTATCACCCTGGGCTTCACTTTGGATACAGTAGGGCGCGCATCGGAGATTTGTGGCACTCTGAAACCATCAAAGCACATTGATCTTGTGCTGCGCCTAACCTCAGTAGTGACCACAAGGGCCTTGAGCTTTGAGCAGCGAGGACGGGCTGCAGAAGTTCCCGGTGCATCAGACAGGACTTGAGCAAGGCCCAAGTCAGAATTAATCTCGAGGGGGCAGTGAGAGACCATTGGAGGCCCATCCATGGAGTCAGCAGGAGGCAACAAGCTAGGAACAACATCCAAAGGATCAGCGTCAGATGGCATAGAGTTCAGAGCAGAGTGATCAGCATCCAGGGCAAGAGTGTCAATTGAGGGCAGCAGAGTCGTATCAGTCCTATCTGCAGTTTCAAATGGGAGAACACCAAGCTGTTCGGAGGGCAGAACTGCAAGATGCTCTTCGTCTGGTGTCATTTCACTGATCTGCACCGAAGATGGTGCGGCCTGTAGAGTGCGCGGGGAGAAGCACAGCATATGAGTGGTTGACTGATCAGTCACCTGAAGGATAGAGCGAGAAGGAGCTGTCTGAAATTCTAGAGGAGGCAATCCATATCCACAGCTCCAGGGCCCAAAAGCAGTAGTCACAGACAAGATGGACCTGGAAAGATAAGAAGTGAAAACATTCCTCGGGATCAAATCTTAAGTTAGCACTGTCGCTAGCTCCAAACCCTCAACAGTGATACTGATATTCATAGTTGCAGCAGAAATTGCCACATCCACATTGATGACATTGTGAGTCTCAGGAGGAGCCACAAGCATGGTGCTGATTTGACTGATGGAATCCAGAGAAGAGCCGTGAGTGCTTGCCGAGGAAGCAGTTTCATACCAAACTGAGTTCAGACTGTCAGTTACATTATCTTCAGGTAGAATGCCGTCTTGAACACGAAGACCTTGAGCAGCAAGCCAAGACTGAAAATTAACCAGAGCAGCAGGCATTTGAGGGACCGGAGGCTGCGGCCATGGATCCCATTGAGCATCTTGTGGCCCATCCTGCTGAGGAGCCATGTGAGGCGCCTGAACATTACCAATCCCATTCTGCAGCAGCCAATTCTGAAGCTACTGCTGGTAGAGCTGCTCCGCCGTGAGGCCCTCCCCAAACATGGGATGCGGAACACCATTAACCGGAGGTGGTTCTTCATCAGCAGTTGGAACCTCAGGGTCATGGGCATTCCAATCAGCTCCACAGAGAATGAAAACAACAGCGGTCCAACAAGCTCTATCACCACCTAACTGACGGATGACAATACTCTTGGGTATGAGGTGCATGTGAATCACTCTAACCTTAATAAGCACCATAGAGCGATCAGTATTAGGGCTATTCCAAGTAACTAGTCTGCCGTAATCATCTACCGAACGCTGAAGATAGAAATCAGTCTGATAATCATTCGGAAAGCCGATGTACATAAGCCAGAGTTCAGGACCATAGGTGGTGTTGCACATATTAAAAGCAGCATTTTGACGCACGAAAGAAATCACTAGATCCTCATCATCAAGCTGGAAAGTGGTGTTTACTGTAGTGTCACGGATGAAAGAATTGGCAAAGGCAAACATACCCACTCCCAACGGATGGTCAGAGATCTCGGTGGTGTGCAGTCCAACCTCGTGCAGCATGCCTTCAATGGTGTTGCGAAGATCTACCCGGAGATGCAGTGGCACAAACCGGCTGGCCTCGGCAATGGCGAGGAAGTTGTTGTTGAGGGGTGGGATGGGATTGACAGCCATGTCCGCCCTAACCTTGCGATCTGCTGGCCCTGGCTCAATGGACCAGCCCGGCGGAAGGTAAGGAAGGGGGTTAACAGGGTAGTTGGCCATGGTGGTGGGCGAGGCGGGGGTGTCGACGACGGCGGTGGTTTGCAGGGGCAGAGGTGGTGCTAGAGCAGAGCGCTCTGTTGCATTGGGAAGCGGGGAGGGCAAAGGGAGAGAAGGCGGGGCGTCAAAGGTGGACGGGGGGGGGGGAGGGGGTTGGTCTCCATTGCCAGTGTTGGGCCCATCGACGCCGCCAGCAAGATTGCGCCAGATGTTCGTAACCCGCATGCAGTACATCGAATGGTGGAGGGGGGTTGGCTCCTGGGTGCCGTAGACGGGCAAGGTTGCTCCACAGACGGATAATTGATTGGCTGCCCAAAGTGAGATGATTTGACTGGAAAATCCGAATCTGAACCCATAAAAGCCTTGCCATTTAAAGAAGCCCAAGGCCGAGACAGACAATAAATCCCTTTGTGCCCTGGGGCCGAACAGTGCAAACAAATAATCCGGGCGTGACAGTTGAATTTGTCGTGCCCCCATTGTAAACATTTAGCACAAAGGACACCCCACGCATGAACCAAATCATTCACTTCCATGGGATTATATCCTGCCCGCGATAAATCCGCGATATGGGCCTTGGAGAGCAAAGGCGGCCAGGAAGTAAATGGAGGAGCATATTTGAATGCCGACGCAAGGAAGCTTTGCGGTAATTCCGGGTAAATGATATTACATGGAAACTGGAAAGAGCCAATCCGAAGTAAAGGCACCGAAGATTCTTCGGGGCATTTAATGTCCGTGTCTGCTGATTCCGAAAGTACCATGGAACGTACGTCGTGTGCCAGATCTTGCGGTGCTTCGAAAGAACATGAAGCTTCATGACTATTCTTATCAGCGAAATCCATTGAAGCAATAGGCACAAGTCCAAATTTGCACAACTCATTTGAGGTTGAAGGATCATTTCGTGAAGGTTGTGAAAAAAATAGTAGGCGCAATGCGCACAGCCACAGGACTTCGATGAGCAATAGATTCTAGTCTTTCATCCGCATGCCAACGAAAATCCAAGTGCTTGAAACCATTGAAATGACCATTGAACAAATGAAAGTGACAGATGAAATACGGCCAAATACGGTCCTTGAGGCCATGAATAAAATGTCCATCTTTGTTCCCGGCCACAGAAAAGCGAAAGGACCTCTCAAAAATCTTAGAGACCTTAAATCCAAGATGATGACCACCAATGCAGCATTGCAATGCCACACCCATAGATTCCTCATTGAGGGGGAAAGAGGCTGAATAAAAGGAGACAACCAAGAAGAATTCCTTGGTCTTGCGCGAAGGACAGAAGTGCACCGTCTCTCCAAACCGACGACGTACCTGATCGGCCACTACAAGGCCAGGGTTGAAATCCCAGTGTAGGAGCCCTTCCATGGCGTGGATCACTGGCTAGATCCATAGGGAAAGGTGGAGCAGGTGGGAGGAGAGGAGAGGAGAGGAGGAGCCATCATTATTCGCTTGCTTCGGGTGTTGTCGACACGTATATTTGTGGGCTCCCCGAGTGTATATATATCACCCCTTTGACCATTAACAAGGGTTATGTGTTCACCGTGAATGGATTCCTCCTAGTTCCTGTTAGGGCCAGTAACTGTCACATGTCGTTCAACCAAAGCTTGAGCTCATGCGTTGTCAGGATTCCCTCCCACATGCTCGGATTGCTGGGTTTGACCTACACCATACCCTGCGTATCTCGTCCTTAACTACCTGGCCTTCATGGTTGTTGTCTGTATCGAGAGGTAGGCACCACATCTAAATTTTAGATTATTCTATATTGAAAACACACATGACCCCTTCCAACGTACATCATTTTGGGCCGCATGCAAGAGGTTCTGGTTTTGTGGTCCCTCTCGTGCAATTTTTATGATGGTTCAATCTATTGGCCCAAGCGGTTTATCGACAACAACAGTTGTCATTTGACCAAATGATAGATTCACTGGTCCATCTTATGGTAGGTCATGGTGACATGCATGTATGACCAAAGTATCATTACGTGCATCCGCCTTGCTGACACGAAGTGGGAGATGGGTTAAGCACCCTAGCTAGCTACGACATTATGTCACTATAGATACTAGTCCTCAACCCGTGCATTTGCACGGGCTAGCACTTGTAATAATTTATATGACAAAGTGGGTATCTATTATAAATGTTGCACAATAATAGGAAAATGTTATTATTAGATTCGTAGACAACATGGTTACGAATTCAAAATTTGTTGCATGTATCATGTATTTGTTACATATAAGTTTTTAATAGGTATATGTTCAAGTTCCCTATTGTAGCATATATGTTCATTTTATTTCGCTATCTAAAAAAACGTACATCTTCGTTTTTACCTCAGAGTTACAGTAGAAGTTTGTCTTAAAACCTCTTTTTGGATTTGTACAACATTAAGCTAAATTCCTCCCTCGGGAACATTGGGTTGCCCCTAGTTTTGTTTGATTACAAAAAAGATGTTTCTATAGACAACAATGAAACAACAGACATACAAAGTTTTCTATCAACATATGTGAAACTGTAGCAAAAGATATACATTAGAGAATTCTATTTTCTCATACCTTTAAGAACCATACATTATTTAGACTTTAAATTATTGTCTGAACCAATAAATTCTCACAAAATTTCTTTTATGACTAATGGAGCAGCTGGTAACTGTGTCTATAATTCAGATCTAATTTGTGCGCACCCAAAAAATCTTAAATAATGTCTTTTATAATTGTGCATGTTTGTTACATTCTAACTACACACATATATATGTCATACATAATGATGTGTATATGAGATCTTTGTGGCAAATGGTACATCAAGATTTTTTTGATTACTGTAGTAACTACATCAAGAAATTTGGTACACGCGGCAAGACGTGCTCATGCATCCACAGGCTGACCAATTAATTAGTGAAGCAGATCGGCCTCGCCTTGCGGAAGAATGCCATTCTCCTTCATTCAGACCGTTTAAAGGAGTAGAAATTTTGACTGGATTTAAATTTTAGAAAGACTTATGGACACGCAGGATAGATCTGAACGTTCTTTGATCACATGGATGTTCTTGGCTTTTCAATATTATGGACACATTTATTAAAAATGTTCTCTTCTTGCAGTTTTATGTAGGACGCCCAACAATATACATATGCTAAATTGCTTGATTGGACCATACCTACAAAATTGGCATCATGCGATAAAATCATGAACATATACATAATGGATTGCTGCACTTAAGAAGTGAGATACAAAGGATGAGGTGGAACACAATTAACATACATGATGGATTACCCCACAACAAAAATACTTGATGGATTATTGTTGTTAGAAAAGTGAGAATAAAAGGCTCGAGAGGAACATGATTATGAGAGACTAAACTTGATTTGATGGAGAGCAGGAGAGCAGGAAGCGGCGGCCAATTACAGGAGTTCATAGTGATTTGGATCTGCGGAATATATTTTATTGAACAGCTGAATATTTTGTTGATGGATGCTTTTATGGGTAATCAGTTGGGTCGTGTGTATTTCTTTTCTTTTTTTTTCATTGTACTTTTTTATGGATGGAGGCTTTCCCTTTTTTAGGACGTGGGACTTCCCTTTTTTATTTTGATTGAGGGACGTATAAATGCTTTATTTGTTTCGTATATATGACTAATAACGTTGGACGTGTCAGATGCCTTTTCTGTGAGACTGGACCATATGGGTTACACATGTTTTTTCTTTTATGCTGAACATAAATTGCCAATCCAACGGTGTATTTAATTTTCAAGATGTGGATTAATAAGAGAACTTGAATGGTGCGGGTAATCGGCCAGGTCGTTTTGATTTCTTTTTTTTTTCAGGTTGGACTTTATATGGACGGGGACTTTCCTTGTCTTTTGACATGAGGCTGTCCTTTTTTATTTTGATGAACGGATGAGAACTTTAATGGTGCGGGTAATCAGCGGGGCGTTTTGATTGTTTTCCTTTTTTACGCTGGACTTTTAATGGACGGTGGCTTTTTTTTATGTCAGGCAGCGGGGCGTTCTGATTTCCTTCCTTTTTACGCTGGACTTTTAATGGATGGAGACTTAGTTTTCTTTTCTATGTGAGGCGCTCCCTTCCTTTGTTTTTTTGGAGCAAAACATTTTTTTATTTTGATGACCATATGAGAACTTTAATGGCACGGATAGTCAGCTGGTTCGTGTGGATCTTTTTTTTCTTTTTTTAACGATGAACACTTTTTATCGCACAGAGACTTTCCTTTTATTTTAAGTGCATCTATCCTCGTTTATTTTCATGAACATATGGAGGCCTTATATGTTTTGTATACGACTAACTTTTTTTTCTTGAGCTGGGTATACCACTAACGTTGAACGTGACAGATGTGTTTTTTGTGGGACCGGGCCATCTGTGTTACGCACGTTTTCTTTTTATCCTGATCGTAAATTTTACAATCCAACGGTGTAATTAATTCTAATGATGTGAATTAATGTGAGATCTTAAAAGGTGCCTCCAATTAGTAAATATAAGATAAGATATCCAAGGATGTTTTCGGGTTTGCGAGGCAGGTGCCACAAAAGTTGTGCACTGTGTATTTAAAGTTTTAAACATCACACCCTATATTCCTACATATATTTGGCCACTTCTAGGTGGTTCTTGACTTCTGGCCCCTCTCATCGATCTTCGATGACATGCCCAACCGTGGGCCCGCGTGGTCAAAGTTGTGAATTGAAAATTTGAACATCACGGACCACCCTTTTCACTCATATATATTTGGGCCACATGCTGGTGTGGCTGTCTTCTGACCCTCTCTAACGTTTTTTTGCTGCAAAGACTCTGATGACGCTCAACGAACACAATTATAATGTCTTAATTAACCGTGTGCGATGCAAGTGCGCTGTGAATCACCACGACTGCACAAAGTGCGAGCAAAGGTGGAGGTAGTGGCTCAACCATGTGCGATGCAAGCGAGCTGTAAAATCACCACGACTGCGCAAGCGCGAGCATAGGTGGAGGTACTGGCTTAACCGCGTGCGATGCAAGTGCGCTATAAAATCACCACCTGTGCAAGCTAAAGGTGGGTAGTTTATTTAATTCCACGTATGCGTCTGAAAATTAGGACGAACCGTGTGCGATAGACTAGCTAGCTAGAAATTTAAAAACAAACTACCCGGCTTGAGCACTGCAAAAATCGGCGGTTCCGCCACTTTTCCTTATTATCATACACGCATATTCTTATTGGACCGTGCGTGATATTGGGTACTCCTGCCCCGCATCAATTCCTTTACCCAAATTTTAGTAGCTGCCGTACTTCAACCGTCGCCCACACTCCTCTAGCACCGACCTTATAGTAAAACTACAGTAGCCGAGGCATTTGAACCGTTGCCCTCCCTCGTCCACCACCATTTCCACCCACCACTACTAAAATTTTCAGTAGCCGCAGCATATCCTCAAACACCCCCCTTCACAATCCCCCACTGGGCCCCTCCCCCCATCGAACCCTAGATCTCCGCCGCTAGCGGCGGCGCCGCCATGATGTCTACTACGCAACCTTCTTCTTGTAGACGTTGTTGGGCCTCCAAGTGCAGAGGTTTATAGGACAGTAGCAAATTTTCCTCAAGTGGATGACCTAAGTTTTATCAATCCGTGGGAGGCGTAGGATGAAGATGGTCTCTCTCAAACAACCGTGCAACCAAATAACAAAGAGTCTCTTGTGTCCCCAACACACCCAATACAATGGTAAATTGTATAGGTGCACTAGTTCGGCGAAGAGATGGTGATAAAAGTGCAACGGGGATGGTAGATATAGGTTTTTGTAATCTAAAATTATAAAAACAGCAAGGTAACAAGTGGTAAGAGTGAGCAAAAATGGTATTGCAATGCTTTGAAACAAGGCCTAGGGTTCATACTTTCACTAGTGAAAGTTCTCTCGACAATGATAACATAATTACATCATATAACAATCCCTCAACATGCAACAAAGAGTCACTCCAAAGTCAATAATAGCGGAGAACAAACAAAGAGATTATTGTAGGGTACGAAACCACCTCAAAGTTATTCATTCTGATCAATCCATTGGGCTATTCCTATAAGTGTCACAAACAGCCCTAGAGTTCATAGTAAAATAACATCTTAAGACACACATCAACCAAAACCCTAATGTCACCTAGATACTCCAATGTCACCTCAAGTATCCGCGGGTTTGATTATACGATATGCATCTCACAATCTCAATTCATCTATTCAAACCAACACAAAGAACTTCAAAGAGTGCCCCAAAGTTTCTACCGGAGAGTCAAGATAAAAACGTGTGCCAACCCATATGCATAAGTTCACAAGGTCACAGAACCCGTAAGTTGATCACCAAAACATACATCAAGTGGATCACGCGAATATCCCATTGTCACCACAGATAAGCACATGCAAGACATACATCAAGTTTCTCAAATACTTAAGGACTCAAACCGATAAGATAACTTCAAAGGAAAACTCAATCCATTACAAGAAGGTAGAGGGGGAGAAACATCATATGATCCAACTATAATAGCAAAGCTCGCGATACATCAAGTTCGTGCTAAATTAAGAACACGAGAGAGAGAGAGGGAGAGAGAGAGAGAGAGATCAAACACATAGATACTGGTACATACCCTCAGCCCCAAGGGTGAACTGCTCCCTCCTCGTCATGGAGAGCACCGAGATGATGAAGATGGCCACCGGTGATGATTCCCCCCTTCGGCAGGGTGCCGAAACAGGGTCCTGATTGGTTTTTGGCGGCTAAAAAGGCTTGCGGCGGCGGAACTCCCAATCTAGGTTTCTTTTCGGGGGTTTCTGTATTTATAGGAATTTTTGGCGTCGGTTTCACGTCGGGGGGGGGGGGGGTCTCCGAGTCAGCCACGATGTAGGGGGCACGCCCTCCACCCTCGTGGATGACTCATGACTCTTCTGGCCCAACTCTTTTGCATCGGGGGCTTCTTCTGGTCCATCAAAAATCACCTAGAATTCTCAGCTCGTTTGGACTCCTTTGATATTCCTTTTCTATAAAACTCGAAAACAAGGAAAAACAGAAACTGGCACTGGGCTCTAGGTTAATAGGTTAGTCGCAAAAATCATATAAAATAGCATACAAATGCATATAAAACATCCAAGATAGATAATATAATAGTATGGAACAATAAAAAAATTATAGATATGTTGGACACATATCAAGCATCCCCAGGCTTAATTCCTGCTCATCCTCGAGTAGGTAAATGATAAAAACAGAATTTTTGATGTGAAATGCTACCTAACATAATTATCAATGTAATCTTCTTTATTATGGCATGAATATTCAGATCCGTAAGATTCAAAACAAAAGTTTAATATTGACATAAAAACAATAATACTTCAAGCATACTAACAAGGCAATTATGTCTTCTCAAAATAACATAGCCAATGAAAGCTTATCCATACAAAATCATATAGTCTAGCTATGCTCCATCCTCGTCACACAAAATAATTAAATCATGCACAACCCCGGTTTCAGCCAAGCAATTGTTTCATACTTTAGTATTCTCAATCTTTTTCAACTTTCACGCAATACGTGAGCATGAGCCATGGACATAGCACTATAGGTGGAATGGAATGGTGGTTGTGGAGAAGATAAAAAGAGGTAGATAGTCGCACATCAACTAGGCGTATCAACAGGCTATGGAGATGCCCATCAATAGATATTAATGTTAGTGAGTAGGGATTGCCATGCAACAGATGCACTAGAGCTATAAGTGTATGAAAGCTCAAAAAAAGAAACTAAGTGGGTGTGCATCCAACTTTCTTGCTCATGAAGACCTAGGGCATTTGAGGAAGTCCATTGATGGAATATACAAGCCAAATTCTATAATGAAAAATTCCCACTAGTATATGAAAGTGACAACATAGGAGACTCTCTATCATGAAGATCATGGTGCTACTTTGAAGCACAAGTGTGGAAAACGGATAGTAACATTGTCCCTTCTCTATTTTTCTACCATTTTTTGTTTTCTTTTTCTTTTTTTTGATTGGCTTCTTTGGCCTCCTTTTTTTATTGGCTTCTTTGGCCTTTTTTTTATTTCCTCACATGGAACAATGCTCTAATAATGATGATCATCACACTTTTATTTAGTTACAACTCAAGAATTACAACTTGATACTTAGAACAAAAATATGACTCTATATGAATGCCTCCGGCGGTGTATCGGGATGTGCAATGAATCAAGAGTGACATGTATGAAAGAATTATGAAAGGTGGCTTTGCCACAAATATGATGTCAACTACATGATCACGCAAAGCAATATGACAATCACTACTAGAATTGGGAACTTTGCCCGTCAGCCGATTCTTTGCCGTCAGCCAGCTGATGGCAAAGAGGGTCAGCAAAGAAGCAGCTGATTGCAAAGAAATTGTTTGTCGTCTGCCTCATCTTTGCCTTCAGCTAGCTGATGGCATAGAACCTTTGTCGTCCGCTAGCGGACGGCAAAGAGGCAGAGTGGGCTGCTGGCGAGAGCCACCTAAAGGCACTTTCTTTGTCGTCTGCTAGCTGATGGGAAAGAATCTTTGCCGTCCGCTAGCAGACGACAAATAAAGTGGCCAAACTAACGTCCGTTAGCTGGGCTCTTTGCCTTCTGCTAGCGACGGCAAAGAGCTGTGCACTATCTAACAAAACACCGTCGCCCTCGCCCTCTCTCCACCCCTCTCTCCCTCCCCTCATCCCAACCCCGCGCCGCCGCCCCATCTCGGCCACCCCTCCCCTCCTCGCCGGGCCGCTCCACCCCGCGTTGCAGTTCCGGCCCACCTCGTCGCCCCGCTGCGCCGGACCGCTCCGCCCCATGGCGCCGCTCCAGCCACCCCACCCCGGCCGCCCCGCCCCGCCCTGCCGGCCCGCCTGCCCCACCGCCTCGGTCGCTCCGCCCCGCCGGCCCGCCTCGCCGCCCCGGCCGCTCCAAGGTAAGATTTTTTTCTTCTGTTTTTTTAGATTTAGTTTAATTAGGTTTAGTATTATTTAGTTTAGGTTTTGTTAGTTTAGTTTAGGTTTAGTTCAGTTTAGTTTAGGTTAAGTTTCTGGTTTAGTTTAGGTTTAGTTTAGTTTATGTTTAGTTTAGTTAGTTTAGTTTAGGTCTAGATTAGTTTAGTTTACGTCCAGTTTCTGGTTTATTTTGAACATGTGAAATTTGTTGTTATTTTTTTAGTTAAAGAATTTATTCCTGCATCGAGGTCGATGATGCCTATCCCGCATCCTCGTCGTCAACTCGGTGGAGGAGGTCTGCTCGATTAGAGGGGCCATGTCCGAGACTGGGCTCTGCCGATCTGGTACTGGGAGGTTCTACCTTCCGTGGGGCACAGCTTGGTGAGAAGCCAGCCCATCGTTGACCCGAACCTTGTTTGGTGGAGGTCGCGTGGGCCGGTGACGATGCCGAGGCTTTCAGACACCGCGGAGGTGGTACGTCACCGTGTCAGCGAGGAGGACGAGCACGTCCGTCGCTACATGGTTGCGTTGGAGGGCAGGTTCAACAATACCTGGCAGGTTCTTCAGGGACCTCACTGGAGCTATGATCCTGTGATGGTTCCTTCTCTTTGGGTGTCCACCGCCCGCGCCGATGCCCGTCGTTCGCTACAATTCTAGTTGTATTAGTGATGCTATATGTATGATACTATTCGAGTTGTATTAGTGATAATATTCAACGATGTACGGACACAAGAGATGTTGTAGTTTTGCTTATTGAATGCATGCTAATTTAGTTTACCTGGGGACGAGCGGGTTAGGGGGTTCCTCGGTGTCGATGGTACCCTAAATAGCAAGTATCATCAACGCAAGATACATGTGATCATCGGTGTCGAATACTACATCCACGTCCCACAAGTGACACAGGGGTCCTGCGTCCGCAGCAACAGTTCTCGGTGTCGATGGCGGTCGAACACCATCGCGAATTTGTCTGGCAGCTTCTGAGATGATGAGTGCCTTCCTGTTGTTCTCCGGGTACACATCCTCTCTACTTATTGCCGAGACGTGTATCAGGAGAACAGCAGGGAGGTGCTCCCGAAATTTTTCATCAGATCCGGAGCAGAGCATGGGAAAACGAACCCAATCTACACATATTCGGGTGGCATTAGGATGTCACATCCCTAATTCTGGTCTGACCTATGCTAGCTTCCATGTGAGCATCATGTTTAAATTCAAATGAAACTTGAATTGAGGAATTTTCAAAAGCCTCAGAAAACCTCTAGATATAACCAACATTTAAATCTCATCAAATGAGTCCAAGAAAATGTTCCTGTTATTCTGTGAAAATATTGGCTGAGCTAAAATTCAAACCAATATTTTTGGAGTTACAGAAATAATTTATTTTGGGTCTTTGATTTAAATCAATAATATGTTTGGGTTGAAATTATTTCTGCTATATAAGAAATAATGTTCAAATATTTTTGTAAGTTGCATGTGACCTTGGGCTAGTCCTGAGCTCACATAACAATTTACAAAAAGTTTATAAAAATGATTTGATGTTCTAAATCAAATCAAAACAAAAAAACAGAAATAGAAAAGAAAAATAAAAGAGAGAGAGAGAAGAAACTTACCTGGCGCCACCAACCGGCCCAGCACTGCAGCTGGCCGGCCCAGTCCACCACCGCCGCCTTCCTGTCGCCTTCCTCCTCGCGCCAATAGGTAGGGGCGCGTGCCCGGCGTGCGCAGCCACACGCCGGCCACCTCCTCCCTGCCTGGCTGCCTCCTCCTCCCCCTGGATGTCTCTCGCAGCGCCACGTACCCCCTGGACCTCTCTCACTCTCTCCCGTGCCTTCTCCCCCCTCTGGATCCCTCTCTCTCCCACCGAGCGGGGCTCGTCGCTGCCGCTCGCTGCTGCCGCAGCCACCACCTCCCCCTCGCTTCTCCGACATACCCACAAGCTTCTCCTCGACCACCTCTTCCTCCCCACCGAGCCGTGCCTCGCCGGAGGCCCTGCATCGACGCCATCTTCATCACCTTCGTCGCCGGCCGCCGGAGATCCCTCTCGCCGCCCCGCTCGCTCCGGTGCTTCCCTGAGCACGCCGAGGCCACCTCTGCACTCGCCGTGAGCCCCTGCCCCTTTCCCCTGTCTCCCCGTGCTTCATTTCCCTCTCTAGCCGCCGTTCGCAACGAGCTCGAGAGCTTCTCGCCGCTGACCATGGCGTAGCTGTGGCCACAACCGCGCAAGCTCACAACGGAGCACCTCACCGTGCTCGGGAAGCCCCAAGAGCCTAACGCACACACCCACTTGCCCTCCCGTGCACCGTAGCACCAATCCCGACCTCGCTCGAACTCCGGCCACCGTCGTAAGTTTCATTCCGGCGAGCTTGGGTCATCTCAGCCCGTTCTGATCGCACAGAAAGACGCGGGGCACTCCCAGCTGTTGGGGAACATTGCAGAAAATAATTTTTTTTCTACGGTTTCACCAAGATCCATCTATGAGTTCATCTAAGCAACGAGTGAAAGGAGATATGCATCTACATACCACTTTGTAGATCGCGAGCGGAAGCGTTCAAAAGAACGGGGTTGAGGTAGTCGTTCTCGTCGTGATCCTATCACCGGAGATCCTAGCACCGAACAGACGGCACCTCCGCGTTCAACACACGTACGGTCAGCGTGACGTCTCCTCCTTCTTGATCCAGCAAGGGGGAAGGAGAGGTTGATGAAGATCCAGCAGCACGACGGCGTGGTGGTAGATGCAGCAGGACTCCGGCAGGGCTTCGCCAAGCAACTGTGGGAGGAGGAAGAGGTGTAGCAGGGGGAGGGAGGCACCAAGACTCAGGGTGCGGCTGCCCTCCCTCCCCCCTCCTTTATATAGGCCCCCAGGGGGGGTGCCTGCCCTGGAGATTGAATCTCCCAAGGGGGGCGGCGGCCAGGGGGGATGGAGTGCCCCCCAAGGCAAGTGGTGCACCCCCACCCTAGGGTTTCCAACCCTAGGCGCAGGGGGGCAAGGGGGGGGCACCAGCCCACTAGGGGCTGGTTCCCCTCCCACTTCAGCCCACGGGGCCCTTCGGGATAGGTGGCCCCACCCGGTGGAACCCCGGGACCCTTCCGGTGGTCCCGGTACAATACCGGGTGACCCCGAAACTTTCCCGATGGCCGAAACAGCACACATCGGTATGTATGATTTCCAATAAGTTGGTTGCTCGCTCCATTGTTCCGGAGAACGTAGTCTTGGTCATTTTGCTCATGAGGCATGGTTCGCACGTGTCAAATGATTCGTAATCGAGAGACTCTAAAAGTCCATCAGCATGGAGCTTCTTCATGCGCTTGACACCAATGTGACCAAGGCGGCAGTGCCACAAGTAAGTGGGACTATCGTTATCGACTTTACATCTTTTGGTATTCACACTATGAATATGTGTAATATTACATTTGAGATTCATTAAGAATAAACCATTGACCATCGGGGCATGACCATAAAACATATCTCTCATATAAATAGAACAACCATTATTCTCGGATTTAAATGAGTAGCCATCTCGTATCAAACGAGATCCAGATACAATGTTCATGCTCAAACTTGGCACTAAATAACAATTATTGAGGTTTAAAACTAATCCCGTAGGTAAATGTAGAGGTAGCGTGCCGACGGCGATCACATCGACCTTGGAACCATTCCCGACGCGCATCGTCACCTCGTCCTTCGCCAGTCTCCGCTTATTCCGCAACTCCTACTATGAGTTACAAATATGAGCAACGACACCGGTATCAAATACCCAGGAGTTACTACGAGTACTGGTAAGGTACACATCAATTACATGTATATCAAATATACCTTTAGTGTTGCCGGCCTTCTTGTCCGCTAAGTATTTGGGGCAGTTCCGCTTCCAGTGACCCTTCCCCTTGCAATAAAAGCACTCAGTCTCAGGCTTGGGTCCATTCTTTGACTTCTTCCCGGAAACCGGCTTACCGGGCGCGGCAACATCTTTGCCGTCCTTCTTGAAGTTCTTCTTACCCTTGCCTTTCTTGAACTTAGTGGTCTTATTGACCATCAACACTTGATGTTCTTTCTTGATTTCAACCTCTACTGACTTCAGCATTGAAAATACTTCAGGAATGGTCTTCACCATCCCCTTCATATTGTAGTTCAACACAAAGCTCTTGTAGCTCGATGGGAGCGACTGAAGGATTCTGTCAATGGCCGCCTCGTCCGGGAGGTTGATCTCCAGCTGGGACAGGCGGTTGTGCAACCCAGACATTTTGAGTATGTGCTCACTGACAGAACTGTTTTTCTCCATCTTACAACTATAGAACTTGTCGGAGACTTCATATCTCTCGACCCAGGCATGAGCTTGAAAAACCATTTTCAGCTCTTCGAACATCTCATATGCTCCGTGTTTCTCAAAACACTTTTGGAGCCCCGGTTGTAAGCTGTAAAGCATGCCGCACTGAACGAGGGAGTAATCATCAGCACGTGACTGCCAAGCGTTCATAACGCCTTGGTTCTCTGGGATGGGTTCTTCACCTAGCGGTTCTTCTAGGACATATGCTTTCTTGGCTGCTATGAGGATGATCCTCAGGTTCCGGACCCAGTCCGAATAGTTGCTGCCATCATCTTTCAGCTTGGTTTTCTCTAGGAACGCGTTGAAGTTCATGTTGACATGAGCGTTGGCCATTTGATCTACAAGACATATTTGCAAAGGTTTTAGACTAAGTTCATGATAATTAAGTTCATCTAATCAAATTATTTAATGAACTCCCACTCAGATTGACATCCCTCTAGTCATCTAAGTGTTACACGATCCGAGTCGACTAGGCCGTGTCCGATCATCACGTGAGACGGACTAGTCATCATCGGTGAACATCTCCATGTTGATCGTATCGTCCATAAGACTCATGTTCGACCTTTCGGTCTCTTGTGTTCCGAGGCCATGTCTGTACATGCTAGGCTCGTCAAGTTAACCCTAAGAGTTTTACATGTGTAAAACTGTCTTACACCCGTTGTATGTGAACGTAAGGATCTATCACACCCGATCATCACGTGGTGCTTCGAAACGACGAACTTTAGCAATGGTGCACAGTTAGGGGAAACACTTTCTTGAAATTATTATAAGGGATCATCTTATTTACTACCTCCGTTCTAAGTAAACAAGATGCATAAAACATAATAAACATCACATGCAATTATATAAAGTAGTGACATGATATGGCCAATATCATATAGCTCCTTCGATCTTCATCTTCGGGGCTCCATGTTCATCTTCGTCACCGGCATGACACCATGATCTCCATCATCATGATCTCCATCATTGTGTCTTCGTGAAGTTGTCACGCCAACGACTACTTCTACTTCTATGGCTAACACGTTTTGCAATAAAGTAAAGTAATTTACATGGCGTTCTTCAATGACACGCAGGTCATACAAAAAAAAAGACAACTCCTATGGCTCCTGCCGGTTGTCATACTCATCGACATGCAAGTCGTGATTCCTATTACAAGAACATGATCTCATACATCACAATATATCATTCATCATTCATCACAACTTCTGGCCATATCACATCACAAGACAATTGCTGCAAAACAAGTTAGACGTCCTCTAATTGTTGTTGCATCTTTTACGTGGCTGCAATTGGGTTCTAGCAAGAACGTTTTCTTACCTACGAATAACCACAACATGATTTTGTCAACTTCTATTTACCCTTCATAAGGACCCTTTTCATCGAATCCGCTCCAACTAAAGTAGGAGAGACAGACACCCGCTAGCCACCTTATGCAACTAGTGCATGTCAGTCGGTGGAACCTGTCTCACGTAAGCGTACGTGTAAGGTCGATCCGGTCCGCTTCATCCCACAATACCGCTGAAGCAAGAAAAGACTAGTAGCGGCAAGCAAGTTGACAAGATCTACGCCCACAACAAATTTGTGTTCTACTCGTGCAATAGAGAACTACGCATAGACCTAGCTCATGATGCCACTTTTGGGGAACGTTGCAGAAAATAAAAAAATTTCTACGGTTTCACCAAGATCCATCTATGAGTTCATCTAAGCAACGAGTGAAAGGAGAGATGCATCTACATACCACTTTGTAGATCGCGAGCGGAAGCGTTCAAAAGAACGGGGTTGAGGTAGTCGTTCTCGTCGTGATCCTATCACCGGAGATCCTAGCGCCGAACGGACGGCACCTCCGCGTTTAACACACGTACGGTCAGCGTGACGTCTCCTCCTTGTTGATCCAGCAAGGGGGAAGGAGAGGTTGATGAAGATCTAGCAGCACGACGGCGTGGTGGTGGATGCAGCAGGACTCCGGCAGGGCTTCGCCAAGCAACTGTGGGAGGAGGAAGAGGTGTAGCAGGGGGAGGGAGGCGCCAAGACTCAGGGTGTGGCTGCCCTCCCTCCCCCCTCCTTTATATAGGCCCCCAGGGGGGCGCCTGCCCTGGAGATTGAATCTCCCAAGGGGGCGGCGGCCAGGGGGGTGGAGTGCCCCCCAAGGCAAGTGGTGCGCCCCCCACCCTAGGGTTTCCAACCCTAGGCGCAGGGGGGGGGGCAAGGGAGGGGGGGTGCACCAGCCCACTAGGGGCTGGTTCCCCTCCCACTTCAGCCCACGGGGCCCTCCGGGATAGGTGGCCCCACCCGGTGGACCCCCGGGACCCTTCCGGTGGTCCCGGTACAATACCGGGTGACCCTGAAACTTTCCTGATGGCCGAAACAACACTTCCTATATATAATTCTTTACCTCCGGACCATTCCGGAACTCCTCGTGACGTCCGGGATCTCATCCAGAACTCCAAACAACATTCGGTTTGCTGCATACTCATATTCATACAACCCTAGCGTCACCGAACCTTAAGTGTGTAGACCCTATGGGTTCGGGAGACATGCAGACATGACCGAGACGGCTCTCCGGTCAATAACCAACAGCAGGATCTGGATACCCATGTTGGCTCCCACATACTCCTTGATGATCTCATCGGATGAACCACGATGTCGAGGATTCAAGCAACCCCGTATACTATTCCCTTTGTCAAACGGTACGTTACTTGCCCGAGACTCGATCGTCGGTATCCCAATACCTCGTTCAGTCTCGTTACCGGCAAG
This sequence comes from Triticum aestivum, assembly GCF_018294505.1. NCBI lineage: Eukaryota > Viridiplantae > Streptophyta > Magnoliopsida > Poales > Poaceae > Triticum > Triticum aestivum. The sequence continues at coordinate 530,967,179 of NC_057807.1, forward strand.
TCACTTTACTCGTACCGTAATGCATGATCCCGTGACCAAACACTTGGTCACTTTGAGCTCATTATGATGATGCATTACCGAGTGGGCCCAGAGATACCTCTCCGTCATATGGAGTGAAAAATCCCAGTCTCGATCTGTGTCAACCCAACAGACACTTTCGGAGATACCTGTAGTGCACCTTTATAGTCACCCAGTTACGTTGTGACGTTTGGTACACCCAAAGCACTCCTACGGTATCCGGGAGTTACACGATCTCATGGTCTAAGGAAAAGATACTTGACATTGGAAAAGCTCTAGCAAAACGAACTACACGATCTTGTGCTATGCTTAGGATTGGGTCTTATCCATCACATCATTCTCCTAATGATGTGATCCCGTTATCAACGACATCTGATGTCCATAGTCAGGAAACCATGACTATCTGTTGATCAACGAGCTAGTCAACTAGAGGCTTACTAGGGACATATTATGGTCTATGTATTCACATGTGTATTACGATTTCCGGATAATACAATTATAGCATGAATAGAGACAATTATCATGAACAAGGAAATATAATAATAATCCTTTTACTATTACCTCTAGGGCATATTTCCAACACCAGCTTCATGCAGCACGCCTCCACCGTCGTTTTGGTCGCCAGAGCACGAAACCTGTGCTGCTCCGCCGCGTCTGGCTTCGCCGACGTCATGTCGCCGGTGGGTTTGACCCCGCTGACCCGGGGTTTGACCCTGTTTGACTTCTCCAGGGTTGCTGAAAAGTGGGCCCAGGCCCCTGCTAATTTAGGTTAAGCGCTAACTAAACTTAACTAGCCCTGTTAATACTGACATGTGGGACCAGGGCCTTAACTAGTCTAGTTTAGTATTAGTTTAGAGCTAATTAACTTAGGTTAATTAGTTAGACGCTCACATATGGGTCCCAGCCGTCAGGTTTTACCTGGGCTGGCACCTTTGACCTGCTGACATCACATCAACGTCATGCTGACGTAGTTAACCATTTTCTGGGTTTAAAATAATTCAGAAAATTCCAAAAAATGTCCTGAACTTCTAAAAATCATAGAAAATCAACCGCAGCTCAGAATGAAATAAGTTATATATGAAAAATTATCAGAAAAATCCAATCTATCCATCTGTACTGGTTTCATGCATGTTAAAGCAACTTAACCTTGCTGGTTAGTGCAAAACATGATAAGGCACTATTTAAATTCATAAGCTGAGTTTGGGATTGAACTTTTGGTTCAAAATGGCTCAAACCCATCTGGTTGTAGTTGCATTAGCCTAACACACTCATTCTGCCATGTCATGATCATGCATCATATTGTGCATTGCATTGATTGTGTTTCTTCTTTGTTTGTCGGTGCTTGTCCCCTCTCAGTAGACGTGTACCGACGATGTGATCGATGACACCGATGAAGAACTATACTATCTTCTGAAGTGTCTGGCAAGCAAAACCCCCTTGTTCATTCTGATACAATCCCACTCGCTCCTGCTCTCTTTTACTGCATTAGGACAACAACGATTCATCTATTACTTGCTGCGGTTGTTGAACCCCTTATCCTCTGCATGACCTGTCATTGCCACAGTAAATAGATGAAACCCACTAGCATGAGTAGGAGTTGTTTGAGCCCCGATGCGCCTACTCATTCATGCTTGTTTGTCGTGCCTGCTATCGCTTAGAGTTGTGTCAGGTCTGATTCATCGGGGATGAATCGGAGGCGTGTAAACATGTCCTACTATTTTTGAGCTAAGTGTGTGAACACAATTTGGTAAAGGCAGCGGTGAGAGGCAATGTAGGAGTACATGGTGGGTTGTCTCATTGAAGCCGTCCTCAGGAACTGAGTTCTGTGTTTGTGATCCATGAAACAACTACTACCATGCATTGGGCCCTGAAATATGACCCCGCTCGACTTCTTGACCAACCTTGTCCTCTGTCCAGGAGTTGCAAGTAGTTTCTGGTGTTTGTAGTATGCTGGAGGCCGTGCGCAGCACTGACCCGAGGGGTGGGCTGTGATGTGATAGGCACGTGGCACGGTGTACCGGGCGCCCATTTGGTGTCTCGGAACCCTACACACATCGTTCGGGGCCGTATGTGGAAACTTCGACCGGACTCCCTGCGGATGGAACCTGAATAGGCGATAAACCTGGACTAGAGACTTGAGTGTTTAGGTAGGTCGTGATCTACACCCACATCGTCTTTCGCTTGAAGTCTACCGAGCACATGTCGTGTGCAGACGCTAAGTGGTGGAAACATGTATGAAGAAGTACACCCCTGTAGGGTTATAAATGATCTAGTCAAATAGCCGCGTCCGCGCTAAAGGACTTCTGGGTTGCCTATAACAGTTCATAGACAAGTGAAAGTGGATACTCTAAAATACGCAAGATAAGCGTGAGTGCTATGGATGGCATTCTCGTAGGGAGACGGGAGCGGATCCATAGTGGTGTATTGATATGGTGAATATGTGGACTCATGTGCGCCACCTCAAAAGAGTTACTTGCAGTCGTAGTTTAGGATAGCCACCGAGTCAAAGCTGGCTTGCTGTAGTTAAACCCCACAATCCCCTTTGTTGATAATGATGCATATGTAGTTAGTTCTGATGTAAGTCTTGCTGGGTACATTTGTACTCACGTTTGCCTATTTTATGTTTTTGCAGAGAGACTTAAGTCTCACTAGTAATTCCGCGTGGACTTTGACGTTTATCTTGTTACCTCAGCTACGATCTTGTGCCCTTAGTAGGATCTGGTAGATAGTCAGGCTTCTCAGCCTTTTTCATTTGTAGATGTCCGTACTCAGACATGTTAAGCTTCCGCTTGTGCTTTGACTTGTATGCTCTGAATGTTGGGTCATGAGACCCATGTTTGTAATATCGCGCTCCTCGGAGCCTATTGAATAAATACTTGAGTTGTAGAGTCATGTTGTGATGCCATGTTGTATTTGCACATATCGAGCATATTGTGTGTATGTTATTGAAATGCTTGGTATGTGTGGGATCTGACTATCTAGTTGTTTATCCTTGGTAGCCTCTCTTGCCGGGAAATGTCTCCTAGTGCTTCCACTAAGCTCTGGTAGCTTGCTACTACTCCGAAACACTTAGGCTGGCCGACATGTGTCCTTCTTCGTTCCTGTGTCTGTCCCTTCGGGGAAATGTCACACGGTGTCTACCAGAGTCCTGTTAGCCTGCTATAGCCCGGTTTACCGGAGTCCTGCTAGTCCAGTTGCTACAGCCCGGATTCACTCACTGATGACCGACACATTCGTTGTTGGGTCATGTATGCCTGTCCCTGTAAGTTAGTGCCACTTTGGGTTTACGACTAGCCATGTCAGCCCGGGTTCTTTGTCATATGGATGCTAGAGACACTATCATATACGTGAGCTAAAAGGCGCAAACGGTCCCGGGCCTAGTAAGGCGACACCCGTGGGAATACCGTGCGTGAGGCCGCAAAGTGATATGAGTTGTTACATGCTAGATCGGTGTGGCATTGAGTCGGGGTCCTGACAGCTTTGGTATCAGAGCCTGACTGCCTGTAGGATTACCAAGCCAAACTGGTCGAAGTTGAGTCTAGAAGTACTTTAGTTATATGTAGGGGAATTGATTCTGGGATGGAACGTAAGGTTCTTTTTACTCCTTTACCTTATGCCCTTCTGATCTGAGTCATCATATCTTTCCTTCGGGGTTAAGGAACTAGGCTTTCTCTTATTTCTATCAGGATCACGTGTTACTAATCAGTAGACTCTTAAGATTGTTGGATTTAAGCCTCAGTTCAGTTTCTACCTTCGTATGTTAACTGTTGATCTTGAAACCTTGATATTGTGCTTATGAGTGGTTATGCCACCATTTTTGTAGCATGTCTCAAATTCTTTTGAGCATTTACAAACGTTATGTTGTCCGAGTCATTCCAGGTTTCTAAATAGTCTGAAGCATTTGCAAAATCCCTTCCTCCCGTTTTGATGTCCCTTTGGGCCAGATTAACCATACTAATCGGTGAGTTGAGGTACTCTGTTGCCTTGACATATATGTTGGAGTTATTATTACAACCTTAGGTGTCTAGAGTATCTCCTAGTAAGCCAGCCATGCTTTGTGTTCCTAGTGTGATGGTTCTGGTGTTTATTCTCGAAAGCATGCCGTGATGCCACTTAGTAGTAGGTATTCTATTCCTGGGTTTTGAAGCCCAAGATTCACCCTACTTCATGTTGATAGTGTTTGCTAGTTCCTTTAGGATATTAGTAACCTTTGCGATAGTCCTTGATGTCCGTGGTATTTCCTTCTTCCAAATACCATGTACTGCTTATGGCAGAAGTTCCTCGCTGAACCGAAAGATCACAACCAGAGTGCTCTTGACGAGTTCTCGATTCTATGTTGCTACTCTGCCAGTTCTACCTATTCTGCATGGGTTATCCAGAAGAGATATGTTGAACTTGGTTCGACATTCTAATCCATGCATCCACAACTTAGAAAATCATATGTTCATTTGAGTTGTCTGACGGTGTCCTGGACTAGGGGATACTCAACGCGTCGTCTCCCGATCAGTTGGATTGGGCCGAGGACCCCCATGGCCGTATATTCATGGGCCAGTCCGGACAGCTGCCACATACAAGGAAGAATCCACAAGACTTGGCGATCAGGACAAGGACTCCTCCCCCACCGGCGTATTCGGCTAGGACTCTTGTTATCCTAGGCCTCTGGTGCATTATATAAACCGGGGCCAGGCTAGTCGATAGAGATATACAACAACAATAATACCATAGGCTAGCTTCTAGGGTTTAGCCTCTCTGATCTCGTGGTAGATCAACTCTTGTACTACCCATATCATCAATATTAATCAAGCAGGAGTAGGGTTTTACCTCCATCGAGAGGGCCCGAACCTGGGTAAACATTGTGTCCCTTGCCTCCTGTTACCATTGATCCTAAGACGCACTGCTTGGGACCCCCTACCCGAGATCACCGGTTTTGACACCGACATTGGTGTTTTCATTGAGAGTTCCGTTGTGTGATCGGTGAAAGGATCAATGGCTCGACTGTAGGTCAACTGCGACGTCGGCTTCTTCGTCACCAGCTCGACTGGTCACCTTGGCTTGACCGAGGACTGCACCCTACCTCCGATCATCATGTTCGTATGAAGGCCTTCATCAACACCAACTCTGATCTCTATCAAGATCATGGAGGAGTCATCCATGGAGCTCGGGGGCTCAAAGTCAATATTGCCCTCAGGCGACCGTGCTGTTTTTCTGGACAGCAAACTTGTATCCGCCGCCACCGCCTCCTCGAGTGTCGCTTAAACGATTACTTCGGTGGAATTATGCGGAATTAAGTCTACAACAACCCTGCAAAAATTTCGTCGAGTTCCGATGGAGGAATCTCCGGCAATCTCCGATATACCGGAGTCCTGTTGAATCTAGATGAGAATCCGGACGAGTTTAGCGCGTGGTATCCAGCATCTAGCTCGGATGTCCTTTGGAGGATCCAACCGTTGATTTGCTGAGGAATTCCCTTATCTACCACCTGCCAAAAATTCAGCTCGATCCGACCGTCCAAACTCCGGGAAACTTCCGATTAGTGCATCACTTTTTGGATCTGTTTTCTGCGCGAGAACGAATCCGACCCGAATTCATCTTCTTTATGAACGGGATCTCGTACATCCTTTTTGAAGGAAGCTTTCATATGGGGTGTTGTGTTTTATTCTCAAACACATACCAGTAGTATTAAAAGTATTTTCTTGCAATACGAACTTCACCATCGCGCCGGTGTCAAACCAGCCCAACAGCATCACTCCACGGTGGTCGACCTGCGTTAGACACATCGTCGCTTTGTTGAGACGAGCTCAATTTCTTCGGATCATCATCTCGGCCAGCTGAACAATAGTTCGGCATCGCGAAGGATAAATCGTCACCAACATCGCTGCCCCACGAATTACACGGAGAGGGCACACCTGCATCGCCGCACGATCACTTCATCAAGCCGGCATCGACCACGTCACGACCTGCATCGGCAGGGCCGCACTGTTGCTTTTTCAAGCTGGTGTCCATCACGCCGACCTACTTCGACTCATCGGCTGACACCGAGGCTTCATCACGTTAGCTGGACTGGGGGCTTCATCATCTCTTCATCAACCTACTCCGGAGACTTCGGCATCGCTGGCCCACCAACTCCGTCACGTTAGCTGGACCGAGGGCTTTGCCTCGGCGAGCCAACATTTGCCAGCATCGCCATGCCGTTGCTTTATCGCCCATCAGGCGATAGGTGTGCGGATCGAGTCCTAATTTTGGGAATCACCTTTCTTCGGATTGCTACAACAAATAAGCCAGGTCTATCAAATGGTGGCCGCATTAACGACGGTCGCATGGTGGTTCGGTCAGTTTTTGTACATAGTCCGGCGAACGCCGCATCCGGAACTCGAACCGACCTGTGAATTCAGGCCTTGCCATGCCTTTACCGCATCACACCGCCGCCCTGCATCGACATTGACTTTGGCGCTAGGCCATATTTCTTTTATTACTCACTCTGCATAAATTATTTGTTATGCAACGATTTTTTTATTACTATTATCTCCGGTTTGCACTATTTTTTGTGCACAGGAAAATGATCCAGCCGGACTATATCCTTTGGCGTCACCTCGGCTGGACGTGGGGCTTCGTCAACACTTTGTTATCCCATGCCGGGGACTTTGGCATCACCCTGCCGTCCTGCATTGACCGTGCTATGTCACCACTTCGGAGTGCCGAGCTCTTTGCTCCGCCAACTCGGTACCGGCTTGGGGGATGGAACCTTGTCCCGCATCAAGCTCAGACCGCGTCATCAATACCGAACACATTAACCAGCTAAGTTGCCTTCATGCTCAAACTTTTAAATTTTTAACTTGTGTTCGGCTCGACCAAGCATTATACTTTTTTGGAAAAAAGTTGCTTGTAAAAATTTCCTTGTCCAAACTTTGTTTGTGACGCGCAAGTTCAAATACCCTGTTTACTTGGGGGCTTCCTTCATGAAGCTTTTTCCTCTTGCATATGATTATACTTGTACGGCTTCGTTCCTTGTTCGTGTATTACGCCACAATATGCACCATATTGACTTAAGCGATTTGCAAGATGGGTTGCCTCGCTCCTGTGTTTACCCCTACGTTCCCGATTGTTCGGCTAGGGATTAAAGGGAGCACCTCTGTGATTGTCACGATCGGGTCACCCGAGCCGGACCTCAGACTGGGTGAAACCGAAAGCTAGCACTCTTATTGTTTTCAATCATGGTCAGCACACAACGAAACTCATGAGTACAAAAAATCTATTGCACAAGTCTCATAATAACAATGAGCACCGAAGAAAGGTATCGGTGGAGGTACTATTTTCTTCGAAGATGCTTCTTATACTTTGCAGTAATATAGCATAAGTTCCCTGAGCGCGCTTTGTCTGTTACAACTTTATGGCCTGATTGCCTGGTTATTGGAAACACCGTTGATATTCTCGACAGATGGAGTACATAACACTTTTCGGTCCTTGACCGAAGAGGGAGAAGCCGACGGTCGGTTAAGACGCGTTTAAAGTTCGGTTGAACATAGATATGACTAGCCATGCCCGCGCGGCGGCACGCCGCGCCCTATTAATGCATTTGAGTGTTATAATATCATGAGGTCGCGGGTTCGAACTAGACACTTGGTTTTTGATGTTATAATATCCTTTTGTACTGTTTCTGGATGGGTGGGCCCAAGGGTGATAGAGATGTAGTTACGTTTCAAGGAATTTTTCCAAGATTTGTATTCAGTCAAGGGCTTTTTTTGAAGAAAAAATAATTCCAGGGTGTTTCCTACAAAAACCAGGCCACACGCCCTCCTCTCTGCCTTCCAGCATATTCAGTCATGGGCTTTTCTGTAAAGAAAAAATATATTTCCAGGGTGTTTTCTGTAAAAGAACAGGCCACACCACGTTCTTCCCGCCTTCCCATCACTAACATTAGGGCCCGTGCCACGTTGGCGTGCCTCATCAGGACATCATGCATATACAAACGTGATTAGCACCGTA